>NW_015161983.1:419406-469534 GCF_001447785.1 Gekko japonicus | reverse complement strand
AAATGCAACCTGACTGATCTTAAGCACCCGAGCCGAACGTGTCAGACTGAGAACACAGAAGGGCTTGATCGTCTGCCATGCCACGGAACTATAACAACAATGTTAAATCTTCCTCTTCTCAAAAATGACTCTGTCTCCTCCATTTTCCATTAGGGTTTGTATAAAAGAAAACATTTAGCTTAAAGTCCCAACTGTGACATGGTTTTCTTGTTTGGATACACATACACGTTGATTCCAGTGCCATTGTATATGCTTCTCATTGCTTATTTAACAGTAATTAAACAGAACTTGCTTCCATATCTCTGCTGTGCTGGAAATGATCAATAAATATTTATAAAATGTAGATTGAAAACAAACAGACTGCTGCATTATTTTATCGCAGAGATGGACAAAATGACTCAGATAAATAGGCCTCTGCTGTGCACGCCTATGCTTGTGCACTCAGATGTAAGTCCAATTTTATTCAATCTTTTTTTTCTTTTCTTTTTTTCCCTCCCCTCCCGTCCCCCCACTTCCCCAAGCTCCACCACGAAATATCCAGGAATTTCCTAACCCAGAGTTCACAACCCTATGACCGATATTTCCAGCTCTCCCTCTCTCTCTCTTTTCCCCCTCGGTCAAAACATTTATTTAAAATACTGATAAAAACTATATTATTATATACAGTGCAAAATTTGTAATACTGAAGTATGTTATACTGTTTTATATTCAGAAGCATAACCAAGAAGCATAGGCCGGATGGTTTGGGAGTAAATCCTTCTCAGTCATATATTGAAGGTAAGGGAACCAGGTGCGCTCAAAGAGTGATTTAGTTGTACAAAGATTTGTTTGAGCTATATTTAAAGTGTCATCTTATCCATCAGGAATTGTTCCCACACTTTATTTCTCCAGACCTCTAAACTTGGAGACTTAGGTGACTTCCAGGCAGCTGCGATGGTGGTTTGTGCTGCCATAAGTAGGTATGATGTTAGCTGTTGTAGCGGATTTTATTCAATCTTATCCAAGCTTCCAGATAAGAGTTTTCAGAATTGCAGCCCTTAGTCCTCAACTGTGTCCCAGGCTGCGGTCACACGTGTCAGTTGAAGAGGAGGGGGAGTGAGGCTATTCCCTCTGGAGGAATTTGACACGCAGTTGCGAGATCACGCAGCCTTTTGAAGCTGTGGGCGCGGCCTGCCACTGTGTGATCAGACGCAACTGTGGGTGAGTTGGTTTTTTTTTTTGCTGTTTGTTTCCCTTGTGCATAAACGAGGAATTGCACCTCCTCTCTGAGGGCCCCCTATGGAGTATGCGATGATGCACATACTGCAAGGGGGGGGGAAACATGGCACAGAGTTGGGAAGGCCTGATCAGACCATCCCAACAGCATGAGAGGGTGCTTCCCAGATGTTGCTGTCTGATCGCTCCCTTTAGACCCACCAGGCTTTTGCACCTATGTCGGATCTAAAGGAACATGTGATCGCAGCCCCAGTCACCTAAACAGTGAGTAAGGCGAGATTGATGGTACAGTCCTGTGCAGAGTTACTCCAGACTAAGCCCATTGAAATCAGTGCACAGATGGTTCAGATACATGTTAACTGAAGCAAGAGTAGTGATTGCAGCTAAGTGGAAAATGAGGATTGCCCAGCTCTTGAGGATTGGATAGATTAAATTCAAGAATATGCAGTTATGGCGGAACCGACAAACAACATTAATCAAAGATGGAAAAATGAATGTGAAAATAACTGGCAAGTTTTCTATGATTGTTATAACCAATTTCTGTAGTTATACATGTAAATAGTTTTACTATAAGTACTGTGTAATAGTTTTAATATGAAATAGTATTATTTTAATATGAATTTTATGATAAGAAAATTGTAGAATATGTCGAATAGGTCATTATACTGATTCTTTAAGCTATTATGCCATACGTATCTTTAAGCGATTATACCATATATATTTCTAAGTCATTATGCCATATATATCATGCCATATATTCTTTAGGCTATTATGCCATATACTCTGTCTGTCTGTCTGTCTATCTGTCTATCTATCTAGGAATGTCCTTAATATCTGTAAAATTGCCCTTTAGATTGTGTTTTTGTAATTATATTTTTAAGCATTTCCCCCTGTTTCCTGTTTCCATTCTGTATTCCCTTAAAAATTCAAAAGAAAACTGCGGCAAGTGACAGTGGCATTTGGCTAAAAAAAGAAAATAAATCAGTGGTCTAGGCCGGAGCGACTCTACATAGGATTGCAGCATCTCGTGAATTTTATCCTGGCATCCATTTGGTGGCCATAATATATAGTGCTATGATATAGCATGTGGCCACCTTTGCATTGGCTGTCAGTCAAATTAATTTCATTCACTTGTCATTTATATGACAACATGGCCTGGAAGAACAAAAACCACGTCCATTCCACCCCTCCCATTATTATCATTTCTAGCCTGTGGTTCTGAGGGGGGGGGGTTAGACAGTAATCAGTTGTGGATTTATTCTCTCCAAAATTATTCCTGTAGTGAGGATCTGCTTCATATGGGTAAAAAAAAATAGGGTAAAAATGTTTCACTCGTTTCTAGAAATAGCTTGATGGTGTTTAAATTAGAGGCCTTTGAAATGTGCACTGACTCAATCATTCAGGGTCCAAATTATATATAATTGCATGTACAACAAAAGAGAAAATCTGAAGACCAAAGATGCCCAAGGCAATTGATTAGGTAAGTACTCTGTCATTCCATTTTCATGTTAGACGGACAATGTTAAGCACACTTCTTGCTACATTACCTTGGTGTACACTTGCAGATTCCTTGGGTCTATCAAAAAGCAACTGCCCATTTAAGTGTTCATTCTCTTTGTTCTAGTTTCTAGGGAAGCACAAAATTAGAATGCACATCATTTTGATCTGTGCCTGTTTGGGTGCTAGATGGGATGTATATGATATAAAATGACATGTTCCCACTGTACCAGTCAGTATAGTTGAGTATTCATCAGCTGTACAAAGAATCCCAACTGTAAATACACACTAAATGGCAGAAAGCCAGTTTGGTGTAGCGGTTAGGAATGCAGACTCTAATCTGGGAGAACCGGGTTAGAGTCCCCACTCCTCCACATGCAGCTGCTGGTGTGACCTTGGGTTAGTTACAAGTTCTTTCAGAGCTG
This sequence comes from Gekko japonicus, assembly GCF_001447785.1. Lineage (NCBI taxonomy): Eukaryota > Metazoa > Chordata > Lepidosauria > Squamata > Gekkonidae > Gekko > Gekko japonicus. The sequence goes on along the minus strand of NW_015161983.1, from coordinate 466,397 downwards.
TTCTCTCAAGACCAGTTTTCAAAAGAGCTCTCTCAGCCCCACCTACCTCACAGAGTGTCTGTTGTGGGGAGGGGAAGGGAAAGGAGATTGTAAGCCACTCTGAGACTCCTTCAGGTAGTGAAGGGAGGGGTATAAATCCAATTTCCTCCTCCTCTGCCTTCTTTTTCTTCCTCTTCCTCCTCCTCGCTCTGAATACCTCTGAATACCAGTGCCAGGAGGCAACATCAAGGAAGATCTTAACCTCTATGCCTTGTTGCTGGCCCTCTAGAGTAGCTCATTGCTACTGTTTGAGCAGAATGCTGGACTAGATGGACAACTAGTGAACCAGCAGGGCTCTTCTTCTGTTCTTTTGTCTCTGTGGAGCACTTGGCAACAATACCTTTTCCCTGTCTTCATGTACTGGAAGACTGGGGACCATTTCTACTGAGTACCTCTCCCCGTCCTATCTCTCATTCTTCCCCTTCCAGTAAGATGAGCATGGGAGAATATAACTTTTGTTTCTGTGTGACTTGTTAGGAAATGGTCTCTCTCTCCTGAATCCTGTACCTGCAAGCCATAACAGTAAATTCACCTACTAAGAGGAGGGTATTTATTAGTATTTATTTATTTATTTATAAATTGTGTGTGCTGTCCTTCCAGAAATGGTTCCAGGTGGCTCACAACATAACAAAACAATCCAATCAAACAATAAAAAGTCAAGGCAACAAAACATTAAACAAGTCAAGCTACCCCCTGGCCAGTGGTGGACCAGAGCCTCCCCAAAAGCGGGGGAATCCCCACTGGGACCTGGGGGGCTGGCAACCTTATATGGAGTTCTCTTTCAATAAAGGACTTCTGTTTCTTTTTGAAGTAAGAAGCCTTCATATAAACGTGTTCCCGAAGCAGCCACAATATAGAATTCAGCTCAGCCTTCAAAAAGGAGCTGACTTAGGAGAGGGGAGAGGGGACAGGAGCCTTCTGTGAATGAAGTGACCGCCTGGAATGTAAAAGCAGCTTTCCCCCATAAATGACATAAGAGTGTTAGAACTCCTGTACTGCCAGAATCACACCCTTCTAAGGTCATTACAGTCAATGGGCTTAGAAGGGTATGACTGCTTTTTGGACTGCACTGTTATGGTGCAACCCTAAGAGTTGCTCCAGTGTAAGACCATGGATTTCATTTGGTTCAGACGGGAGTAACTCTGCATAACATTGCTCTCCTAGTTGCTTGGATGAAGATCTGGATGGAAGTGTCATTTTCACTATGTAACCAGCCCAATTGTTCAGAAATGTAAAAAGTCATTCCAAGTTAATATGCAAGATGTCCCTAAGCATTTGGATGGGGGAAAAAAAATCTTCACAGACAGCAAGGACTATATTCTATTCAGGAGAACTAATTACTAGAAGGAGAATCTAATTAGGACAGAGCATTTAGGGCATTGAAACAATTGATTGAAATTATCGGGTGTAGCCTTGCCTAAGGAAAATACTCCACTCGACAACATTGTAGTTGATGACATTCTTCCTCCTACCCTCTGCAGTGCTTTGGTTCATTCTGATCTTGCATAATTACTCTACTCGTTGGCAGCTATTTGCATTAGCAAATGGCTACATTGCATGAATTTTGAAACAAGCCCCCCAAATATAAATTTTGTGTTGTTTCGTTTGGCATGCAAAAACTTTTGATTAATGACGGTGGAAGGCACTACACAGCTTTCTCAGCTCTCCTGAGATCAACCCTAGGGAGCGAGCCAGCTCAGGGAGTGTGCAGCCCTTTTCAGTTTATTGCTATTAGAGTGGGGACTTCTCTGCTTTTTAGCTGAGCCGGCAGAGATTTTATAAATTTATCCTTTTAGGACAGGCCCACACATTCCCTGTTACTAGGTATGCGTGCAGATCAGTAGTAAGGCCTGTATATTATGCAAAAGTGAAAATGAAACTATGGCCTCAGCCACACGGGCAGGAAAATGCGGGGGGGGGGGGGGGGGGGCTGTTTGCCCCGGAGCTAAATAACGTGCGACTGTGCGATCAGGCGTTGGGTTGAGGTCCCGTCGACCTTGTGCGCATCCCATGGAGACTTGGGAAAAAACACCTTTTTGCGAGGGGACATGGGTGGGAGCTGGATGCCACTGGAAACGTGATCAGATGCCCGCCCTTGCCCCGCGGTTTCTGGAAACTAGTACCTCGGAGGTACTAATTTTTTAACCCGCATCTTCAGTGGGAAGCCTTGGGTGAGCCACGGGAGCTCTACGCTTCCTAGATGTGGCGCTGTGATCGCGCCCCGACAATCCGCCTATCTTCCATGTCTCTAGCATGGCTAATGTTCCATGTGACTGGGGCCTATACATATTTTAGATAACTAACTGAAAAACATCTGGATACAAAGATGTCAAATGTTGAAGTAAACAGCATGGTCACATTTCTCCAGATTTCTTCGATAATCACCATGCTCCAGAAGCCAATTAAATATAATTTTACCATACTGATTATATATTAGATTATATACAGTTTTTAGAGAAGATTATCTGTTTTTTCTTATTAAACCTTACTTTCCTTTGAGCTGCAATCATACGCACAATTAGACCCGACATAGGTGCGAATGCCGGTCTGATTTAAAGGGCACAATCAGACAACAACATCTGGGAAGTGCCCCGCAGCCGCCAGCAACCCGTTTTGCTCCACTGCAGAAGCGGAGTTAAAAGACACCGGGGAAAACCCGGTAGTAAACAGGTTGCGGCGGGCCACGGATGGACTTTCCCATGTCTGATTGCTCCAGCATGCTCTCATAGCATCGGGATGGTCTGATCGGGCCATCCTGACTCCATGCCATTGTCTCCCCCCCTTCACACCTCGGTGCGGAGGTGTGATTTATCGATCCCTCATTTAAGCACATGGGGGGGAAATGGCACAAAAAAAATCCACGACTCACCCACAGTTGTGTCTGATCACACACTGACGGACTGTGCCCAAAGCATCAAAGGGAGGTGTGATTGTGCAACTGTGGGTCAAATTCCTCCGGAAGAAATAGCCCCCCATTTTTTCTGGCATGTGTGACTGCAACCTTGGTCAGTTATATTATGCCCATTTTACAGACGAACCAACTGACCTTCAGAACAGATTACCTCACTTGCATAGTACTATATAATAACAGCAACAACGCACAGCCTTTTAAGAGTCAATATCTATCATTGTAGCTGATATTTTTCTCCTTGGGAGCCCCTGGTCAAGTCATTCCCTTTCGCCCTCAGAGCTTCATCTTTAACACTAAATAAGCCCACCTTGCTAGCTTCATTTAGTTACTTTATATCCTACCGGTATAGATGCCGGTTGGAAACGGAGTACTTACGCGCGATCACACAGGCAACATCTGCCTCCCACCCCGAGCTGCCGCCAACCATCCCAAACACTCTTTAAACCGGTGTAGTTTGCTACTAGGTCCCCAAGTGGTGTTTTCCTGAGGGCTCCCGATGTGATTGCTCTCCGCCGGTGTAGAGCCACGTCCGCTGGGAAGCCCGAAGCTTCCGCTTTTTGCCTGCCATTTTTTTTTAGCCTCAGTGATATGTGCTTGGGCGAAGCTTCGCCCCGGTGTTAATAAAACAAACAAACAAACAAAAAAGGTGATTAGTGTTAGGCTTCGGACAAGTCCGGGACCTCATGGAGGCCCTTTTCACTGTAAAAGTTTAAATGGCAGTGTTCCTCCAGGGCATGCTTTTCGGAACAGGGTGTTCTGCGCCTGCGTGAAGATCTCAATTCTGTGGATGGCTGTCTATGCGCATGCGCAAAATGTAAAACAATAATAATTTTTAAAAATGCCGACTTGCGCTACTGCGCGCCTAGTGTGGATGCCCAGGAGCGATGTGTTGCGTGGTGAGGGAGGTGACTGTGACCACACTTGCCCTGGATCAAATTAGTCCACTTGGAACCGGAGCAGTTTAAACCTCTCCTGGCAGGTCGTCTGACCGCACCCTGAGACTCCTTTGGGTGGTGAAGGGAAGCATATAGATCCAACTCTCCTCCTCCTCTTCTTTATTTCTGTCCGCACAACAACACTGTGAGGTAGGCTAGACTGACAGAAAGTGACTGGATCAGGGTAACTCAAGAAGATAGTTGAGATGATTTGAATCTGGGTTTCCCAGATCCCAGGGCAGCTTTCTAACTATCACAGCATACTGGCTCTGAGAAAGCAAGATACGTAGGAAATGAGAAATAAACAAACTGACAAAAATTGTTAATGTGAAATAGTAAGAGTTGTAACACAATATATACCCTGGGGGAAAAAAAGAGGGCTAGAAAGTTTATTGTTTATTGGCTTTCAATGGCTGTTCTTTAGAAGTGGGAGAGGTGCATGCATTATGTACTAATTTTTTTTAAATGAAGAGCCTAATCTTCAAGCGTTTCTGTTAGCATTGGCTCCATTGAAATGACGGAGGGTTATACTTAAAACTTAAATGACCTTAATAAACATGTAGAAGAAGGAGCAGAGTTGCAAAACAGCCCTGCACAAATAACACAAAAGGTCATTTTGCCTTCATTCTTCTTTACCAAGCATAAACTTTGACAGGTTTGTTTGGGTCAGTTATATATACAACGTTGCAGAGTTTTACTTTGTGGGAAAACAGGATTATGCAAAGAATGGAACGCAAGAGATTTAAAACTGAAGCAGAATAAGGGAAACAAGGAATGCTGAAGAGATTGCCCATGGTGGGTGTGGGATCAGTGGGTGTTTTGTGTCTCTCTAGTGCTTGGCTGCTCAAGTCAAATGAAGAATGTTTTTGCTTTCACTAGATGTTCCATAATTAAGATGCAAAGCCATTGAGGGCATCATGGCACAGGTTAGATGATCAGATATTACTGCTTACTACTACTGCTGCTGCTGTTGCTACTACTACTACTATTAGTAGTAGTAGTAGTAACAGCAGCAACCAAACAACCATAAAACAGAAACAGCAAGAATTAAAGACAAACAGAACTAGCAACAACAGTTCTTGATCTATTACATTTTTACCCAGGCTTTCTCCATGGAGCATATGGGGTAGTGTAAATTATTTTTTTCACCCTCTATTTTGTCCTCACACCCTTAGCAGAGAGAAAAGGACTGGCTCAAGGTGATCAAAGGATCTGAATTGCAGTAGGGATTTGACATGGGTATCCTGAATCCTAAAAGCCACAAGTAGTCTCCAGCCAACCTGATTCTGGGAGAAGAATCCCTGTTTCTAATTGCCACCCACCTCCCAAAGAAGCACACTAAAACAGGTCTTCTGACATGGATCTCAGGGACTGGGCGGGTACATATGAAACCAGGAGAACTAATTTCTGTAACTCCTGGAGAACTTCAGACATCACTTGGAGATTGCTAACCACACTTCCAAGACAACTTGCTAGCAAGCCTTTCCCAGCCAGCATTCCAAACCAGTTTCAGTAGCCAAATAGTCTTTGAATCTCATATGGTCTGATTTATTCATCTTACTCCCAGGAAATAGCAAAAGTAAATAACAGAAACTCTTCCTCATCACTTTTTAATATTAGAACAATGAATTGGGGGCCCATGAGGGATCAGAGACTTGAGCAGGCCATTGTGGAGCAGCCCATATTGAATCTGTGAGCAATCCCCCCCCCCAAGTTTTGTTCTTACTTTTAAAAAGTTGTGAACTCTGACAAATGATCCAAGTCTGTTAGAGAAAATTACATATCTCAAAATGGTACCCACCCACCCTTTTGCGAACAGAACGTGCTTGGTATTTATAGAATGTGCTTTCCTTTCCTGCTTTTAAATATGACTTGCATACCTCTCTCTGATCTTGCTTTCCCTTTTTTCTGATGTAGGTGTCCTTCCCTAAACTTTCCCTATATCTTTATTGAGTTTTATAGTAATCCCTTAAACGTTAGTGGGTAGTGTTCAGAGAATATCTGGTAGACCTAAAATTGGAGGAATTTAAATCCTGATCCTAAAGACATTTACTTGGAAGTTAATTCTATTGATTTCAATTGCCCTTAATTCCAAGTAACTGTGTTTAGGAATATAAACCTAAGCTCTTAATTGTGTGGTTAAATCCAAATAATGTGTTTAAATCAAGAGGATTTCAGTGGGAGGTCTTCATAATGGCCACTAAGCCTCATCGGAAGTCCTTTACAAAAACTCAATTAAATTAATTAGTAATTATTGACTGCTAAGACAAATGCCTAAATTGTGCCTTGAAGATCATTATGTGTGATACAGAAAGGTGGTGATGAATAGACCACTCAGACCAAATAATAAATCTGAGGTTTCAAAAAAGTAAAGAAGGGGAACTTTTTTGAACTACTCTGTTACTCTTATGCATTACAACGTCGATTAGTCCATTGAGATTGAAACCTGGTGTTCAGAGGTCACCTAGAACACAGCCGATTTGGGTTTATTTTTTTTAATGAACTGATAGAAATGTTTCAATTGCATGAAACAAAGACTATGCTTTGAAAAGAATTTAAAGCAGACAACCTGCGTCTCTCTTAGGTTATCAAAAATATAGTTTGTCACTGAGATTGCCTTGAATATAGTCATCAGGATAGCAAAAATTATAGAGCAGAGAGTTTGCATAAGAAAGCAAAGGGACAATAAATACAAAAATATTAATGTAATTTCCCCAAGGGATGCTTTGAAGTCATCCCATCAATTCAATAATTGTAAACTATCTTGCAGTATTTCAGTTAGGGAGCTGAGGGCTTCTAGATTATCTGATTCTGGCAAAAAAGGCTAATTTATGTGAGCTATGAAATGTGTGCAGGCAATGTGTTTTTCAGAGCAGCTGAGTCACGTGACAGGCTTACCATGTGTACATCCAGCCAGGCCAGCCTGTATTGACTGAAAAAAGGAGGTCAATGCACAGCTGTGGGAATTCATCCCAGCTTGACTTTGTGAACACAACAGGGGTCAGTGAAGACAAAGTAGGATTGTGTCTTCCCTGAGACACAACTATTCAAAGACGCATTATGAACAATGAAGATGTTTGCAGTAGGAAGAAAATATGCAAATGCAGGAGATATTTCTACATTCTGATGCCTCAAAGTTCAATGATTTTGGAATTTGGGAGTGAACAACAGAAGTGTGAGACAGTCTCAAGAACCTTCAGGTTTGGACCTTTCATGAACATTGTGGTATCATAAGAATCCTGTCTCACACAGTGGCCAACCAGTTCCTCTGGAAGACTAACAACAGAGCATAGAGGCCAAGACCTTAACTAGATGTTGCCTCCTGGCTCTGGGATCCAGAAGGTTTTGTTCTGAGTGACCAGAAGTCCTGGATATCCGTACTACGCTTGTTTAGATTGAGAGCCAGTTTGGTGTAGTGGTTAGGAGCGTGGACTCTAATCTGAGATAATTGGGTTTAATCCCCCACTCCTCCATATGCAGCTGCTGGTGTGACCTTGGGTCAGTTTCAAGTTCTTTTAGAGCTGTTCTCTCATGAACAGTTCTCGGAAGAGCTCTCTCAACCCCACCTACCTCACAGGGAGTCTGTTGTGGGGAGGGGAAGGGAAGGGAAGGGAAAGGGAATTGTAAACTGCTCTGAGACTCCTTTGGGTAGTGAAGGGCAGGGTGTAAATCCAATCTCCTCCTCCTCCTCCTCCTCCTGGAAAAAAGCACAGGGGGATGAATAAACACCCCATTGCTGCATCCCTGATGAAATGAGCAGCCTCCCTGCAGGGATGCAGTTAGTTGTTTTTTTTAAAATCCACCAAATCAGTCCTCGATGCCCCAGTGCAGTGTTTTGTTTGGTTCTGAAAGGTACTGAAAGCCTGCTGATGGAACAGTCTCTTCACACTGCCATCCTAAGCTGACTCCATGGCTTAGAAAGGTGTAACTCTGCTTTCAGTGGCACTGTAAGGTTAAGTGTTGTGTACGTGGACCGCCACTAGGGGTCCGCGACCTCAGTCAGAAGCTTGGTCCCAAAACAAAATAGGGACCTAGGATCCTAGTCCACCTCGAGTCCACCAATAAGACCTCTGGCAGGAAATTCAACCCCCCCAATGGGACTGTGGGTGTGCCGGATGGTGTGTATATAGTTGGCCCTTGCGGGGACGGTTTTTTTAAATCTTAGTGTGCGAAGTACAATAAACGCGTCTGACAGCATGTCGTAGTTTGAGTCTACATGTGCGAACCCAGTACTTTTTCTCAGCCCTGTTTAGGAAAGGCAGATGCTTTGAAAGGAAGCAGCCAAACAAGTTTAAATTCTCCACATTTTCTGTCATTTCCTTTAACCCCCCCAAAAAAACCCTTTCCCTGTCCCCCCTTCCCAGAGGTCATTTACTATGAGTGAAAGAATGGTAAGAACAGGTAAGAAGAGGAAAGACATAAAAATAAAGTAAAAAGTTTGAGTCCAGTGGCACCTTTAAGACCAACAAAGTTCAATTCTGGGTATAAGCTTTTGTGTGCATGCACACTTCTTCAGATATATGTGTGCACATGAAAGTTTATACCCAGAATTAAACTTTGTTGGTCTTAAAGATGCCACTGGACTCAAACTTTGTTCTGTTGCTTCAAACCAACATGGCTACCCACTTGAATAAAAATGAAGTGTTGTTCTAGCAAGTGACTAGCCCCCTTTCCCATCACTGTGCTGCTATAATCAGTGATGCTACAACACAGGAGAGCCAGGGGTCATTTCCTGCAGGAGCGCACAGGAGCAGAGCTCCGGCAGTAAAAAGCCCAGGGGGTGGGCACATGCAACAAGCCCCACCCCCTGCTCCCAGCAGCCCTCAGTTAGAGCAAGAAGCAGCCAGGTAAGTTGCAGAGCCCCCCCCTGGCCCCCCAGTCCAAAACAGTCCAGTGAAGCCTGAGCGGTGGGTGTTGCCTTCTGACACACTTCCGGTGATGTCAGGGGGTGTGGCATATGCAAATAAGTTATGCTAATGAGTTATGCTAATGAGCTCCTGCACCTCTTTTTCTACGAAATGACCCCTGAGGAGAGCTATTTGGGCAGGAGAAGGTGCTATGCACTGCACTGCACATGTCATCAACATAAAAAAGGAGCAATTTTTTTGCCTCAGTCCATGAGAGCCAGTTTGGTGTAGTGATTATGAGCAGCAGACTCCAATCTGGAAAACTGGGTTCGATTCCTCACTTCCCCACTTGAAGCTAGTTGGGTGTCCTTAGGCAAGTCTCAGCCTAAATATAAGCATAGCTCACCACCTAGTGGTGCCAAAAAAGAGCTACAGCTTCAGCAGCCAAACAATCCCTTCCGGGATCTCCTGGCTATTCCACACACACTGTTTTAATTATTTTAATTTTGCCTCAGTCCAAGGCATGCAAGGAAAAAGTGCAGTATACGTTTTTATACCATTGCTTTGACTGAGGGTGGCTTTTACCACCAAACATTTTTGTCTGGAATGTTCTGAACAGTTCCAAAGGACTGAAATTGAAGAGTGAGACTGACTGTTTTCTCACTGCTATGAGCCACTTCTGGCAAGATTTCGGTGAGGCTGGCTAGTTTGATAGATGCTTGCAAAAAAAAAAAGGGGGGGAAAGTAAGTAAAAAGAACCTCAAGTCCCAAATCTTATTCAAGCAAAGCTGGAAAGACATGAGGTTACTTATGTATTTAGAGCTTCCTATTCTATTTTTGTGGCTTTTACCACCAAACATTTTTGTCTGGAATGTTCTGAACAGTTTCAAAGGACTGAAATTGAAGAGTGAGACTGACTGTTTTCTCACTGCTATGAGCCACTTCTGGCAAGATTTCGGTGAGGCTGGCTAGTTTGAGATGCTTGCAAAAAAAAGGGGAAAGTTAGTAAAAAGAACCCCAAGTCCCAAATCTTATTCAAGTAAAGCTGGAAAGACATGTATTTAGAGCTTCCTATTCTATTTTTCTACGAACATCAGCCCTGAAGGCCTCTTAGCAGTCTCAGAGCATCAGAACAGAAGAGATGCCATAGCTTGGACTGCCTACACTGGAGGCATGAAGGGTATGATTATGAGAGCTTAAAAGGTGAAGGAGAAAAGAGAGCAGGGGTGGGAGATTCAAAGCAAAAGCTAAAAACAAAGAAACAATGAAATGTAGACAAAAGAAACGAAGAAAATCAGAAAGCCCACACGACTCCATGTTGTCTCTCTGGAGCAGCTGGAGGTCTGGGGAGGAAGACAAATCTGAAAATCGTCCAGCCCTCCTATGATTTTGCCGCCGCGGCTGTCTCCTTTGGGGGCTGCTATTCTGCACACAGGCTGCTGAAGTCCCATTGATTAAAATGAAACATTTTGAGAACTGCTTCCAGTGGCATGACCTGATGCTCTGCCCACCGGCTAGCCGTTTATTAGTTCTCCAGCAAAGCCAACTCAATTGGCTGGCAGAATAAAGGAAGAAATGTCTATGCGGGATAGGTGAGATAGGGCATAGAGTGTGCTGGCGTTGTATGGGAAGCCGGGGAGAGCTTGGCTATTTGGCTGGTGTACCATCCGCCCAACACACTGGCAAGTAGCCTGCCATCCCTGCTGGAGGTTGTATCAGGTTGGGCACTGGAGCACTCTAGACTGTTAGTCCTGGGTGACTTCAGTGTCCATGCTGATTGTTAGATCGGACTAACAAAGACTCGGAGAGTGGTTTCAGCTCAGTGATTCAGCTTTATTGAAGTAGTGAACAAACACACAAATGCATTCAAAACCAGAACAGAGTAACATAGGGAGCTAGGCTCCTTTTAAACATTCCCGGGCTAACATAGCCACACCTATTTACAAATAACAACCAATAAGATTGTCAGGATAAAGACCAATGGGAACTCTTCCCACTTAGGGACTTTGCTTAGCTGCGATTGGTCGCTTGTTCAGAAAGACCAATAGGGTGCGAGAGTAGATGGAGCCCTGGCTGGTTCGAAGCTTAACATTGTAAGTGAATTAGGCGATTCATGTAATACTCCCAGTACATTACACTGATGATGTGACCTCTACACAGGCAATGGATCTGGTGTCATCCATGGTGGCGCTGGGACTCTCCCAATATATCATGGCTCCCACTCACCGAGCAGGGCACACGCTCAATTTGATCTTCACGGCGGGGGTTACAGTGGACCGGATTATGGTTACAGCCATTCCACGGTCAGACCACCATGTTCTGAAGGCCCGCATGAACGTGCCACTGTTCATGGGCGGCGGGCATATTTTAGCTCACTCATGGAGCCAAATGGACCCTATGCGGTTCCAAATGGACCTGCTGGATCCGATGCCCCCTGGCAGCTCACTGGATGAGATTGTCGACGACTGGCAAAGTCGACTCTCGGCAGCCATCGACGAGATTGCTCCCTGGTGTTTTCTGTGCCTCCACTCAAAACTCGCTCCATGGTATACAGAGGAGCTGAGGTTGATGAAGTGGGAGCTTAGATGGCTAGAGAGACAGTGGCGATGCACTCGGGACGAAGCGTCAAGAGCATCCTATTGGACGTTTTTGAGATGGCAGTCAAAGCCGCGAAAAAAGAATACTACGCGGCCATGATTGCATCTGCGAGCTCTTGCCCAGCCCAGTTATTTAGAACAATTTGGTCTCTTACTACTCTGCCACAGGGCAGACCAAATGATAAGGAATTGGAAATTGGCTGTGAGGCCACAGTTGAGACAGTAATGGAACTTGAGGCTCCATCCACATCTTCTTGTCAAGTTCTGGATTATTTTGGTCCACTCAGCCTAGAGGAGGTTGATTGGTTCGCCCAACCACCTGTAGCCTTGACCCATGCCCATCGTGGTTAATTAAAGCTGGCTGTGATGGGCTCACTAAGGGAGATTGTCAACAAGTCCCTCATGGAGGGACTGTTCCCTAGTGCCCTAAAGGAGGCAGTGGTCCACCCCCTCCTAAAAAAGCCATCATTGGAGCTGGCTGAATTAGCCAACTATCGGCCGGCATCCAATTTGCCCTTTTTGGGCAAATTAATTGAGAAGGCGGTGGCGAATCAACTGCAGGGTTTTTTGGATGACGCTTCCATACTAGATCTCTTCCAGTCCAGCTTCTGATCAGGCCATGGGACAGAGACAGTCCTGGGCACCCTCACAGATGATCTCCAGAGGCATCTGGATCGAGGTGGCATGGCAGTGTTGATGCTGTTAGACCTGTCAGCAGCATTTGACACAGTCAACCATCAACTACTGATCCACCACCTAGCCGACACCGGGATTCAGGGGTTTGCCTTGCAGTGGCTCTCCTCGTTCCTTCAGGGTCGGGGACAGAGGGTGGCAGTTGGGGGAAAGCTATCCAGAAGGCACCCACTAAACTGCGGAGTGCCCCAAGGAGCAGTGCTCTCCCCAATGTTGTTCAACATCTATATGTGCCCCCTTGCCCAGATTGCCCGGAGGTATGGACTGGGTTGTCACCAATATGCTGATGACACCCAGCTCTACCTGTTGTTGGGCGGCCAGTCAGACTCTAGTCTGGGAGATCTGGACCTGGTGCTGAAAGCTGTGGCTGGTTGGCTTACAATGAGTCAACTGAAATTGAATCTGACGAAGATGGAGGTCCTGTGCCTGAGCTGGAGCGGTCCAAGGTTAGTGATCCCTCTCCTGACCTTCAATGGGGCACTGTTGGTGCCAGCACCGGAGGTTAGGAGTTTGGGAGTTCTCCTGGACACCTCTTTAACGATGGAGGCCCAGGTAGCAACCACTGCGAAGTCTGCCTTTTACCACCTACAGCTGATTAGGCAGTTGGTTCCGTTCCTTGAACGCAATGACCTGGCAACAGTGATTCATGCAATGGTCACCTCAAGATTGGATTACTACAATGCTCTCTGCATGGGGCTGGCCCTGTTCCAAATCCGGAAGCTGCATCCAGTGCAGAATGCGGTGGCGAGGCTGTTGTTGTGTATTCCTTTGAGGGAACACATCCAGCCCACCCTAAAAGTACTGCACTGGCTGCCTATAGTATACCGGATTTGGTTCAAGGTGCTGGTTCTCACCTTTAAAGCCCTATATGGTCGGGGACCTACTTACCTAAGGGACTGCCTTTCCCCACATGTGCCTCAGAGAGTACTAAGATCTGGATCCCAAAATCGCCTGGCCCTTCCAGGCTTGAAAGACACCAGGCTGGCTACAATGAGGGCCAGGGCCTTCTCTGTGGCGGCCCCTCACTGGTGGAATGAGCTCCTGGATGACATCAGGGCCCTGCAGGACCTTTTGCAGTTTCGCAGGGCCTGTAAAACAGAGCTCTTCCGCCAGTCTTTCAAGTAGCGCCCACCTTGACATCAACACACTGAAATTGAATCTGACGAAGATGGAGGTCCTGTGCCTGAGTTGGAGCGGTCCAAGGTTAGTGATCCCTCTCCTGACCTTCAATGGGGCACTGTTGGTGCCAGCACCGGAGGTTAGGAGTTTGGGAGTGCTCCTGGACACCTCCTTAACGATGGAGGCCCAGGTAGCAACCACTGCGAAGTCTGCCTTTTTCTGTGGTGGGCCCTCACTGGTGGAACGAGCTCCTGGGTGACATCAGGGCCCTGCGTAGGGTGCTGCCTTAACACCATGGCCCTGTCCCTAATATCAACATCACCACCAACTGGACAACTAACAGCCTGGACTAAGGTGTAGATGGCCATTCAAATGTGGACAGAACATCGCCATCTTTTATTATAGTATGTACTGAGTAGTTACGGTTTTATATTGTAATCTTAACTTAATTTGTTTTACTATATTATGGAGTTTTAATGTATATATTCATATGTGGGGAGGTGGGATATAAATTTTAATAACAAAAACAACAACAACAACAGCAATAATAATAGGGATTTCATCCTATCCTGTGCTCTATAACTGGGAGCAAGGTCCTTTTATGGAGTGATCACATGGTCTTTATGGACCCTACAAAGGTTCCTCTATGGCAGCATTCTTCCACCAAGTGGACTGGATAGGAGTTCACTGTTGCACCAGAGCATCTGCCTGCCCACATCCAGCTCCTGGTCTCCTTTTTCCTTCACCTTTTAGACACTAATGGTCACACCCTTTATGAAGCTGGGGCCACAGCAAATAATACAAGGTGCTGGCATCTCTTCAGTTCTGATCCAGTGAGACTCCTGTGCTGAACACGGGGCTCATCTGTGACCCAACTCTTTAGGCAGTCATAATAGTGGTCCAGTTGACATATAATGCCTGAGCTAAATCCAAAGGTATAGCAAAATACTGTATCTGGAGGGGCAGACAGGTCTGGCCTCCATTTTCTCCAGCTACTGAGCCCCCAGAGATATCCAACAAGTCCGAGATCCTGCTGGAACCCTTCTCCAAATGTGACCTCTTGGAATCTTTGTGCAGTCACTCCAGTAGGTTAAAAATATGATTCCAGAGTTCTTGTGATTATTTCAGAAAGGAAAGTCATATTTGATAATCATCCAACCACTGCTTCCAAAATATAGAACTGGTTAGCCTAGCCGTTAAGAGCCATCAAGTGGATGGTTCTAATTAAAGAGTCAAATTACATTAAAAAATCAGAGCAAGAGATCAACAGAGAGCAAGTGTAAGAAAGCTCATTTGCATAAATGAAAAGATACACTTAACGTTACTGATAAATGACATGTTAATTAATAACCTGTAAAATGTCTGCAGCCCAAACACTGGATGATATGAGTCCTTTATTAGGAATTGACTCACACCAGGTAAATAACTCATAAATATGCACAGGAGCATCCTGCACAATTGTTTTCATGTACTGGCATAGATTGGTACATGGTTCATACCTGGATTACTGCCAATTATTGCACATGAGTGTTTTCACACTCTCTCATTGAAATTATAGTTATCAGTTAGGGGAAGACCTATCAGCCTCTAGGCAACCACATGACTCTCATCCTGCATTGGACTGGTTGCAACACATTTTACATGTCACTTGCCTGTAGCTCTGCAGAACACAAAGCAGCATGTAGGAAAGCCTGTAGTAGTGGTTACCTGGACAGCTGCCAGGGTGGATGCTGCAACCTGCATAAGTGCAAATCTGATTGATGTGTTGGTCTGATTCAAACTTTGAACAAAACGGTGAGGACATCTAAAGAGGGGCTCAACTCACATGTAAACGAACAGTTTGATTACTGTGAATTTGAATATTGATTGCTTTTCTTGCAGTGTGGCTAGCATCAAAGCTCTTGGAGTGCCATGGGAAGTGAGGGAGTAAACTATGGGGTGGGAGAGGGGGCTCAAGCCCCCCAGGATTCTACAGAGGGGGGCAATGCCCCCCTGGATACCAAGTAGCATCATGAAGCTGCTTAGGCTGAAACTGTGCAGTCATCCTCTCCACTCTCACAGAGGCTGCCAACTCTTCTTTCTCTGGGACTTTGGGACATTTACTTGTCACACAGGAGTACCCGTCCCCTGCCTTGCCTTATTTTTCCCTTGGGATCTTTGGAAGTTCTGTCTAAAGCCCCTCCTGCCAACCTGTGGATCACCGAAGCAGGCAATGTACTGGAAGTTGAAGTGATTTTGGTATCAAGGGACTTGAAGCTTTAGTGAAAAATAAATGAAGGGGATGGGAATTGCTTTTTTTTTGCCTCTGTGCATCTGTTGTGGGGGGTGGGATGAGTGAAGAGATAAAGCTGGTTCATCAGATATAGGAAGTGAGGCGATTGGGCTGCCCTGGACCCTACTTCAACAAAACAAATCTTCCCACAGTTTCGAGCCAGGTATCTGAGAAGCCAGTATTTATTTATTTATTTATTTATACCTTCGGCTTATATACCGCCCTGACCCTGAAGGGTCTCTGGGCAGTTTACATAGTAATTCTAACCACATTCACCTAGCTAGGGCCGCATTGTTTCTGGGGTAGTGTCTGCCTACTAGCACCCAGGCTAGTTGTTTTCCAGCTTCCTTTCTGCGGCTTCGGGTATCAGCGTTCTGGTGCCCTTCTGGAGCCGGTCTTTCCTTTTGAGTGGCTTCCTCCGGTAGGCCTCGTTTGGTGCGTGGCTCTGTGTTGGCTGTAGCTCCGGCTACTGTCCTAGATGGCTCCGCCGTGCTTACGCCGCACGTCATCACGCTGGGTCACCAGGAACTGCACCGCCGCCATCGCCACTCTGCTGCCAACGCCGCTGCTGCCGCTGATGTTTTCGCCTCACAAGGAGGAGGTTGCCCCCCACCGCCTAGGGCAGGTACCCAATTTATCTACTTGCTATTTTAACGCTTTCGAACCGCTGGGTGGGCGGGAGCTGGGACTAGAGCCGGGAGCTCACTCCGGCCGCGGTGGGTCTCGAACAGCCGTAGTGGCTGTTCGTTGATGTTACTTGCAGGCGTTCTTACTGCCTGCACCACTGCTCCCTTTACACAGTACTTACTGTGGAGTCTGAGATGCATTTGGGGATTCATATTGAGTGTCCAGTATGCAAGGGGTATCATTGGTCTAGTTGTTAGAGTGTTCATCTAAGGTTGGGGAGACTGGAGTTCAAATCCCCGGGAAGGAAAGGGAAAGGAGTTTGTAAGCCGCTCTGAGTCTCCGAGAGAAGGGCGGGGTATAAATCCAATCTCCTCCTCCTCCTCTTCTTCTTCTTCCTCTTCTTCTAGATTCAGACAGTTATAAGTAAGAAAATTATATATATTTTTAAAAACCCACATGATTAGTTGCTAATAGCATATTGTTTTGGGAAACATAAATAATTCCATCTCTAAATAATTGAATATAGATTACTACATGTGGGCCTGGACCAGGTTCAGCCCCATGCCCCCCCCCCCCGGGAAACTGAGAAGTCTACAGCCCGGGTGGGAAGAGAGAAAGTGGATAGAGTCTGCAGCAGTCCCTCATAGCCAGGCAATCCATCTAACTGTGCCACTGATCTGCACCCCACAAACCTGGACTAATCAAGAAAGAATTGGACAGTGTGCGATTTCTGAGTTTCCTACTGCAGATCCTCATCTTGTGGCCCACGCAGTTTCCGAGCACCCCCCCCAAGAGGGGGGGCTCATTCCTAGAAGCACAACAAGCCGCAGTGGCGGAAGGCAGGGGACAGTTCCATGAGTGAAGCTGCTCTCGCAGTGCTTCAGATCCAACCGCTTGGTGCTTATTGTAAGCTATTTTTATCTTGTTTTTCTTGCTTTCACTGTGACAATACCGTTCGAATGTGCCAGCAAATTCTTTTCAGACTAAGATGTCAGGTTTTCTTCCCCCCCACTTTTTTGTTCAAATCCCCTCACATTTTCAAAATGGGCCCATTGTAACGCTGTGTGGAGTCAGTTCAGCAAAGAATTGGAATGATTGGCAGTTCATTGAACATAGTCGGGGGCCTGGCAGAATCCCGGGATCACCTGCGGGAAGTGCCTTTGCATGAAATTGGTGAATCGACCCTGTAGCTCTTTTCTTTGGCATCCAGGGTAGAGAGAACAATAGGATTCTGGACCCTAAAGACAAGGTCAGGCAAGATAGATCTGTGCTAAATAAAGCCTTGGCACAAACAGTTTTATAGATTCTTCCATCCTAACAAATGATCCTCATTTATTGTGTGGATACTTCCCTGTTTTAGGTGAAGACTGAAGGTTCCAGGATAAAATTACCAAAGCTAGTGTGATATCTTTTTATTGGGACCAAACAAAATACTAGGAAGATTAGGAACTCCATACATACTAACAGTAACCTCAGAGGTTATACATAGAGGTCAAAAACTCATTAAATCTATATTTGATGTTGAAAACTGATCTCTGTGGAAATGAGAGGCTTTAAAGAGCTGTAAGATGGAATCCTAACCAGGTCTCATTAGCATCCTATTCAGGTTGATACATTGGGCCTGATATGGATAGCCCAGGTTAACCTGATCTTGTCAACACCTGAAAGCTAAGCAAGATGAGGGGTGACATGATCAAGGTTTACAAGATTATGTGTGGGATAGAGCGGGTCGAGAAAGAAGTACTTTTCTCCCTTTGTCACAATACAGGAACTTGTGGTCACTCAATGAAATTGATGAGCAGTCCGGTTAGAACGGATAAAAGGAAGTATTTCTTCACCCAAAGAGTGATTAACACATGGAATTCACTGCCACGGGAGATGGCAGCAGCTACAAGCATGCATGGCTCCAAGAGGGAATTAGCTAAACATATGGAGCAGAGGTCCATCAGTGGCTATTAGCCACAAGGTATAGATAGGAACTCTCAGGCTGGGGCAAGTGATGCTCTATATTCTTGGTGCTTGGGTGGGGGGGCAACAGTGGGAGAGCTCCTAGTGTCCTGGTCCCACTGCTGGATCTCCTGATGGCACCTGGTATCTTTGGCCACTATGTGACAGAGTGTTGGACTGGATGGGCCATTGGCCTGATTCAACATTGGCTTCTCTTATGTTCTTAGGGTCTGCTCTGGTTAGAGCTTGGATGGGAGACCATCAGTGCTCCCTCTTAAGCTGTGGAGTCTTGTGAGCCAAAATTCTACCTTGTGAGCTGCTGGCATTAAAGTTGTGAACAAGCAATTTGGCTACGGCATAAATTGGCTCTGAAGCCATCCTTCCTGAGCTAAGACAAAAATGTGTGAGCCAGAGGCTAAAAAACTGTGATCTAGCTCACACTAACTCAGCTTAGGGGGAACATTGGGCCCACCAAGGAAGTCCAGGGTTACTGCACAGAGGCAAGCAATGGCAAACCACCACTGTTTGTCTCTTGCCTTGAAAACCTCGCAGGGTTGCCATAAGATGGCTGTGGCCTGATGGCCCTTTCCACCACCAGTGGGGATTACTTCCAGGAGCGTGTTTTTAGGATAGCACTGTTAGAAGACCCAGATGTGGGCACACTAGCAAAGCATGAGCAGATGATTAATGCAACAGATTCCATCCAGGCTGAAGGATATGTAATTGCTGAAATGTTATGTAATGCAGAGGCACCTTGTGACCAATGCTCAGCTAACTGTGAGCCAGTTTGGTATAGAAGTTAGAGAATGGCCTAGGTCTCAGGTTTAAATCTCCACTCATCCCAGACATTTACTGGGTCAGTCACTCTCTCAACCTGTCCTACCTCATAGGGTTGTTGTGAGGAGAAAACAGAGGAGGGGAGACCCATGTACGGGAAGAGCAAGTTATCAAGGTGACAGATGAACCTGTAGAGTTCTTTGTCCAAGGAAGGCTATGGAATGAAATCTCAACTGCAGCCAGAAATGATGGTGTATTTGTCGCTCACTTAATTAGGGCTGCTAACCTGTAAAGGATAATGTCTAGCGGCCACTTTTTGGATCACAAAAGTATTCAGCAGTACCTGTTTACCTGAGGCAACCTTGCCAATATGTGCAGAGCCTCATAAGATCCTTGGTGCCACCCCCACTCCCCCTGCCCAAGGTTTGCAAAATCTGTATAGTGCAGCAGCTAGGTATAAAAATGTTTCCTCTACATTGGAAACCGTACAAGACTATGGGTTGAGGATTTCCCGAAAGGGGTCCCTCTGCAGTTCTGTTAACAATGGAAATGGATATGCTGTGAATCAAATCAAGGATTTATGCTGTTAACTATCAGTTTAAAATTCAAGCTAGAAGGAGAGGAGGCAGAGAGGCTGCCAAAATTATGCCTTCAGGAAAATTGTCTTGTATTTATTAAAAAAGGGACTCCTAAGGATAATCCTCCAAGTCAGGTACTTTTGCTCTTTTTTAGTGTATTTCTTCCAGCTGTAAACCAGCAATTACAGAAATGTGATTAAAATACACATGAAAGGATTTTTTTAAAAACCCAGCAGAATTTTTACCTGCTCTGTCTGTGCTGCTGTATAGATACAAGATGATTTGATTCGGCTAAGAGTGATAGAATTTACAATTGATAGACATTCTCTTATACTTCCACAGTGTTAGGGATCTGTTAATCTGTGGATCTGCCCTAAGATCACACAGCCTTATTTTTTTATGTAGGCTTAGAGACTGCTGTACATGATGTTACTGTTGTCTGCATTATAGCTATTTTAGCTTAAAATTCAGGAATTCAGGAAGCAATTTTTCTCCAGGCCAGTTTGGTCAGGGATCCTGGAGGTTTTCTGTCACCTTCTGGACATGGAGCAGGGTCACTGGGTCTGTGAGTGTATGGGGGGTATTTGTGAATTTCCTGCATTGTGCTGGGGGTTGGACTAGATGACCCTTGAGGTACCTTCCAACTGTATGATTCTATTTCTATCTACCCCACTCCTCAACTTGGTGATCTTATCTCTTTGAATTTAACACATTCTCAAAAGAGGAAAGCACTCACCCATCTTCAGTTTCAGCAGATACTGTCTGTCAGATGAAGGAACTATTTCTTCTGTGTGGAGATGCTGCAGACTACAGTGAAGGATATCCATTATTTTCCCCCAATGGGTGGAGGACAGATTTCTAGCCCTATTATAGGTGTGTAATGAGGCTAGAAATCTGTTCTCCCCACCTCCAGCTCCCACCCATTTTAACTGCAAACAAAGGTGGGATGACAGATGAAAAATACTAAGTCAGTCCATTGGTCCCTGTAGCCTAATATTCTATGCTCTGATTGGCCGCAGCAACAGGAAGACCAAGGTCTTGCTCAATATCGTCTACCTGAGATCCTTTAACAGGAAATGACACAGGGTCTGCTCTGATTGGCCGCAGCAACAGGAAGAAGAGATCCTTTAACAGGAAATGACACAGGGACCAAATCTGCCATATTCTGCAAGTGGGGCAACTGCTGCCAGGGCTTCACTTTACCTTCTACCATTTGTATCTGTGGGAGAGAAAGCTAGTCAGCATCCAAAGAATACTCATGTGGCAGATGTTTTGCATGATTTATTTTTGTGAGTTTTTTTGGTCTATGGTAATCATTTGTCCTTTGGGGGGATATTTGTATACTTCTGCTCTGTTACAATGTATGCTCAGAACAGTGGATAAAGAGACTGAAATACTGTCTTTACTCATGTACCAAAATAAGTTTATTCTCCCAGAAGCTTTATTTATTGGTAGCAGAAATACAGATTGCAGAAATACAGATTGTATCTTTCAACAGCAATATTCAAAATTGCACTAGAGGCTTACATTTGTGTATGTTATACATTTAGATGAAAACAAAATTGTCCCATCAATGAGAATGCAGAATTATTTCCCTTACATTTGACTAGCCTTCTTCTGAAGGTGTCACGGATCTTTAAAACCAGAGACACTAACATGAAGAATTGAATGGACTGAATGGCTTGAACTGGCCTTCATGAGAACAGACAGCTTTTCACCACAATGCAGGTATCTGGAAAAGCAGGAAGATGAAAGGAAAAGCAGAAGGTTGGACTGATTAAACCAACCGAGGATCAAAGTATAACCAAATGAGGCATCAAGGAAACCGCATTAACTCATCTGAACGTGCAATTCTGTTTTCAGCTCGGACTCTTTTTTGTTATTCAGCCCAAATCTATTCTCTCCAGCCGTAGAGCAGAATAATAATCCACCTTTTTATCTTAATTCTTCTTGTCTCTCAAAATAGCAGCCTACCTAGTCACTCCCCAAAGACAGGATGTTATACGCCAGATACACTCAGCTCAACAAAAGAGATTACGTAATACGACTATCTCTGTGTTTGATGACTCCGCAAAGGCAGCTGCTCCCGATTGTGTGTTAAATGAACCTGTGACTCATACCAAAGCTGAAGCCCAAGTATTGGAAATGGTGTGGGTAGTATTTCACTACTACTGAAAAGCTATTATTCCAGAGTATATTTAAATAGGGAAGAGTGATGTCCTTTAACCAGGGTGGGAGATCGATACAGGGCTGTAAACAAAATGAGCTTGGTCATACTTTACCAAATAAAATATTATTCCCAAATGAACTACTTTACGGCTCATCTGCAGTTTCAAACTGCAGGCTTGACAGGCACAATGTCCTGTGTGAGGTCTGTCTAGACATCACGAGAAATGTTGTGGAATAGTTGCTCTGATTCAGCAAAAGTACTTCCTGTCCCTGAGCACAGTGCAGGAGTACGTTTTTAACCAGGGATGCAGTCCTGTATCTGGGATTGTTGTGGTGAGAGGAGGCCTTTGGGTGCTTTGGAAGTAGGGAACATCATAAGATAATTGCAAAAATCTAAATCTTTGTTGGACATATCTAAAGTTAATATAAATGCTAGGCGGTCCCTCAGTCAGGGGTCCCCAAACTTTTTGAGCCTCTAGTGGACACAATTACAAAACAGCTGCCAGAGGCAGAGCCACAGAAATACCCAGAGAAAGTTTAAGTGCAGTGAAGAACAGGGATAGTTCAAATATACTGGGAAAGAGGAATGAGGGACAATAAAGTCAACACTGGGGTGGCAGCTGCTACCAAAGGAAGTATTTTAATCTGCACAGCCAATTGGATCTTTAAAGGCCAATCAGAAGCCATGCTAGGCAATAGCCCCAACCTTTTCCCACCCACTTTTTGAAAACACTTGGCAGGTACCAGATAAGGTTTCAGTGGTATCATGGTGGCCACAGGCACCATGTTGAAGACCTCTGCTCTAGATTCTAAGGAGAAGTCTGACTGATATTGTGTTCCAAGCAGAGAGATTATATTCTCTGACTAAATAATTTTGTACTCCATAAACAGAATACCAAAATATCATTAGTGACAGTAAAAATGTTTCATCAAGTTAGATGCCATGAGAGGCCTCTTTGGACAAATGGCAACATAGAAGGGGAAATATACAATTCTGAATCCCTTCTCAAAAGCAACCTCTGAGAACAATTTGGAATTTAATAAATGGAAAGTTGAAGGCTGGTAGGGCCAGAAATGAATTAATCACTAAAATATCTTTTAGGCTGTCAAAGGGGTCTGCATCACAAAATTTTGGAACCAGATGCACATGGAAATTGCTGGTTTGGGCCATTACTCTGACTTTCCATAATGGTAATACAAATCCAAGATTCTAAGGTATTACAAAACCCTCCTCATGGAACAATCCTTGTTTTTTGTCTTCAGGTGCTGCTAGCTGGCTATAGCATGTGCTTGTGCTTTTCTTTGATTCTGCCGATTTCCTGAGCAATGGCATTTCCTTTTCCAATTGGATACTTCACGGGAGGAGCACAGAGTGCTTCCAGCAAATCACCTTTGGAGAAAAGCTGCAGAGAGCTGTGGCTCTCTTTCCATCTGAGGGAATTGAGCCCTTTTGTTCTTTGCAAGTATTACAGCTGGGAAAACAGAGGACTGGAGGCACCTTGTTCAGGGGCCTGTAGAACTCAACCCCATGGTCCAATTTGCTTGAAATGTGGGTGTTCTTTAGTGGATAATCGGCACTCAGTCTGCTGCAATTATGGTATTATTTGGTTGAAAAACAGCCAATCCACCTGCTCACATTCCCTCATAAGGACTAATGGCAGACTGATGGAAAGGGATGGAGGAGACTGCAAGGAAGCCATTTTCGTGTTATGAAAGGAAACAAACAGACCACAATAGGGGAGGATGGCAAATGCAGAGTTTTATGTGGAAAGCTAAAAAAAATTATTGTCAGTCAGTCACTGTAAGAGTAATAAAATGCAGACAGAGTTTTTTTCATTGCTGGAGCTCTCCTGCTAGGTTGCCTCTTGACCACCATTTTAGGAATTACAGAGAACTGCAGCTGTACCTACAATCACTTACTATGGAGGGGGTCTGTGAAACTGAACCCCTTTGTTCAGTCTGCTTGAAAATTAGGGAGTCTTTATATTACAGGGAGGATTGGGTTCTGTGCAAATTTGGTGCCATTATCTTTATAAACAGCTACCCAAGATCCTCATATACTGTCCTTATTGAAAATAATAGCCCCAGACTCAGGAACCACACAGATTCGAATCCTGAATCAGTAATGTCTTACCTGAAAATAAGCAACCATGGTAAAAGTTTCCCCCCTGGAACAGAGATCCAAAATGATAGTGAAATTAGAATGGATCTAAGGCTGATCCAAGGGCTTTCTGCACCTCAGGCAGGCCAGCCTGAACCTCCCCTGCCAGCTAACCCATCCACCAGCCTACCTTGGCACATCCTGAGTCACCAACCAGCTCAGGGCTCACCACTGATGCAGCTAAAGAGCCCCAAGCGCTTTAACCTTTCTTCATAGGGAAAGTGTTCCAATCCTTTGATCATTCTAGTTGCCCTTTTCTGCACTTTCCCCCAATGCTATAATATCCTTTTTGAGGTGTGGTGACCAGAACTGTACACAGTACTCCAAATGAGGTCGCACCATTGATTTATGCAGAGGCATTATGATACTGGCTGATTTGTTTTAATCCCCTTCCTAATAATCCCCAGCATAGCATTGGCCTTTTTTATTGCAGTCACACACTGTCTTGACATTTTCAGTGAGTTATCTGCTATGACTCCAAGATCTCTCTCTTGGTCAGTCTCTGCCAGTTCGGACCCCATCAACGTGTATTTATTGTTAGGATTTTTGGCTCAAATGTGCATCACTAGATATTCTAGAATGTCACCTGCAACGAGCATCACTTCCAGGTTCTGATGCAATCGTAGCAAGAATCGTAGCAAGGTGAATGAAACTTATATACTCCAGTTTTTTTGCTGGCACCATTTACCTCAGGCTACTGTCGGAGTTGCCATTGTTATTATTACTGATATTTCACAGAAGAGTTCAGGTTATAGCCACACTGAAATGATACAGCAAGTCTGAATTAGTTTCGATTGTGGAAAAGTGTAGAAGATACTATACTAAAAGGTCAAGGGGTCGGTAAATATCACTGTTGCTCTATGCTTCTTCCCTCCCTCCCCAAGTTGGCTCAGCCAAGAGAAGACCTTTGACCACATTTTATGAGTTGCATAAAAATACTGCTGTGATCATAGCCTTCCAGAAATTGTTACTGTTCTTTCTGAAATTCCCTGGTGGGTGAACATAAAAAGGGAACATGGGAGGTCTGATGGCCTAACACACTGCTGGTAAGTTCTCCAGAAGCATTTGGTTAGCTGAAATGTTATCTGTTGATCTGATTTGTCAAGGCTCTTTTTGTGCTTCTAATCTGCAAGAAAGAAAAAAGTAACCTAATGATGATTTACTGATGGATATTTTTGCTGTGCTTTCCCCCAGTCAGTTCAGTTTTCTGTGCAGCCAACTCCATCCTTTATCTCTTCTCCCAAGATTCTTCTTCCACTGAGCCAGAACAATACTAAGCACTCCAAAACAAAACAACTTATAGTACTTATTTTATTTATTTAACAGTTTTCCATGCTGCCTTGCCACCTAGTTCAGAGTCCCCAAGGTGGTGAGCATTGGAGACATTAAAAAGTATTTGAATTAGTAATACAGAAGAAGAGTTGGGATCCCCACCAATTCCGTAGAGCGGTAAAGACGGAGCTGTTCCGGCAAGCGTTTAATAGCCCAGAGCAATCGTTCTAGCACTTTAGAAAGGATGGCCGCCATGTACAAACTGTAATGTTCTAATTGTAATCTTAATGTTAATAAGTTATATTGGCTGTTTTACTGATGGTTTTTTAGACGTGATGTATTAATTTTACTGGGTTTTATTTGTTGTAAGCTGCCCTGAGCCACTTCGGCGGGAGGGCGGAATAAAAATCTAATAAATAAATAAATATACTTCA
Source organism: Gekko japonicus (assembly GCF_001447785.1). Taxonomy (NCBI): domain Eukaryota; kingdom Metazoa; phylum Chordata; class Lepidosauria; order Squamata; family Gekkonidae; genus Gekko; species Gekko japonicus. The sequence continues at coordinate 441,019 of NW_015161983.1, read as the reverse complement.
CTTTTCTTTACCCTAAGGAGTCTCAAAGCAGATTACAATGACCTTCCCTTCCTCTCCTCACAACAGGCACCTTGTGAGGTAGGTGGGGCTGAGAGAGTTCTGAGAGAACTGTGACTGGCCCAAGGTCACCCTGCTTGTGACCTGGAGGAGGAGTGGGAAATCAAACCTGGTTCTCTAGATTAGAGTCTGTTGCTCTTAACCACAGCACCACACTGGCTCCAAAATATGTACAGATATTGTAATGTACTCCGCCATTGACCACGTGCGCGACCGTTGGGCCATGCGGTCAGGCCGAACCTCGGAGCTTCGCTCTTCCAAAGACAATAGCCAAGTGGATCCTAGCCCGCACCTATCAGAGGGCCAGGTCTGCGGCTGAGAGCCTATGGGACTCTCGGCCCCTGTAAATAGCCTATAGCATAGTAGGGGGTGTGTTTTGGGTGATGGGTTTCTGTGCATATAAACCAGCCTGCGAGCCGGCGTTCCTTGTCTTGTGCCTGCTGAATAAAAGTACTGTGCTGAAATCACTCAACGTTCTCAGTACTTTTCACTGGCGACGAAGGTGGGATTCCACCTTCCCTGAACACGACCCGGAAGAGACCAAGCCTGCACCGAGCTCCGATCGCACCAAGACCACCGCCCACCACCACAGCACCGCCGCTCCATCTTGGATCACTGCTCATCACACCGCGCCTCGCTCCGTAAGCCTCGCAAGCAAGCTCCGCTCACCATTGCGCCTCGCCTCGCTGCGCCCCGCCTCGCCTCATCGCGTCTCACCTCGCCTCTCTTCTGAGCCGAACCGTACTAGCAAACATGTCTACTTCGGCCTCCACCTCATCCTCCGCAGCAGCCCCGGCCGCCGCCGCCGCCTCAACTTCGCATGAGAAGAAGAAGAAGAAGAAGAGATTGGATTTATATCCCGCCCTTCACTTGGAGTCTCAGAGCGGCTTACAAACTCCTTTCCCTTCCCCTCCCCACAACAGACACCCTGTGAGGTGGGTGGGGCTGAGAGAACTCTGACAGTAACTGCTCTTTTTCAAGGACAGCTGTGCCAGAGCTTGTGACTGACCCAAGGTCACATCAGCAGGTGCAAGTGGAGGAGTGGGGAATCAAACCCGGTTCTCCCAGATTAGAGTCCACTCACTTAACCACTACACCAAACTGGCTCTCAAGCATTGCACGCTTCGACCTTTCGCATCCCGAGCAGTGGGAAACGTGGGTGGTGATCCTCAAGAACTACTTGACGTGCTTGCAGATCACCGACGCAGGTATGAAGAGGGCCCACCTCATCCACTTGTGTGGGATGGATACCCTCCTCCTCCTGCAAGATCTAATCGCACCCCGGAAGGTCGAAGAGGAGAGTTTTGAGGAGCTCATCAAGACCCTCACCGACCACCTCGCTCTGAAGCCCACCAAGTTTGCGGAACGAATGGACTTTTTCGATAGAGTCAGAGGCCCAGAGGAGAGAGCCGCCGAGTTCTTGGCGGGCCTTCGACGGGCCGCCACACAGTGTGCTTTCCCAAGCCTAGAGGACACGCTGCTCAACCAGTTCCTGGTGGGCCTTCGAGAGGCGAAACTGAGGAGACGTTTGGTCCGACAGGACGACCTGATGCTGGCCAAGGCGCTGCAGGATGCTGCTGTCTTCGAGAAAGCGCATCAAGGCCACGGCGGAACCGCGGTCCATCGCACACAAGCCGCATCGGAGTCAGCCGACTCCGAGGAAGACGAAGTGCTTCAAATCCTCCGCAAGCCCTCGCAACCGCACCGCTCGAGAGGAGCACCGCCAGCGAGGATGCACGAGCCAGCCTCACCATGTTCCAGCTGTGGAGAGGTACATGAGTGCCGGACCTGCCGTTTCCGGGACGCCATCTGTCAGGCCTGCAACAAGCAAGGCCACATCGCCAAGGTCTGCCGCAGCCGCCGCCAGCAAAACAAGAGGTCGACACACCAGGCAGAGCCAATCCACACCGTGGACCTCCACTCCATCGACCTCCATGCCGTTTCCCACCAGCCCCAGCCCCAGGTAGGTGAAGTGCTCCGGGACGGCCGAAACAAAGTCCACGTTTCGGTCCCTATAGAGGGGTCCCCCTGTAGCATGGAGCTCGATACCGGCTCCGAGTTCACCATAATATCGGAAGATACACTGCGAAAAGTGTGTCCCAAAGGAGGGCCCCCTCTGCGTAAGCCACAATTTAGATTACAGGACTTTAATAAAAACCCGGTGGCTGTGCGGGGCTGGGGCAAGTTCATGGTGGAATTCCAGGATTTCAAGGGATACCTGGACATTCTGGTGGTGGGCAGCAGACTTTCCAGCCTCCTAGGGATGTCTTGGTTCAAGCCGCTGGGTTTGACCATCGGGGGGCTCCACCAACTGCAGCGGGTGGATTTCACGGACGTTTGTAATGAGTTCCCACGGGTTTTCGACGGGTCCCTTGGCCGTTTCACGGGACCACCCATCTCCCTTGACTTGGATCCCGCGGTCTGCCCCCTCCGGATCAAGGCCCGGCACCCACCCCTCACGATGAGGCCCAAGATCGAGGCGGAACTTGACAGGCTGGTGGCCCAAGGAGTATTGGAACCGGTGGCGTCCGCCCGGTTTGAAACCCCTATTGTCACACCGGTAAAGCCAAACGGGGACGTCAGGATCTGTGCTGACTATAAGTGCACCCTGAACAAGGCGCTGCATGACCACGCGTACCCGGTTCCGGTGGCCAGCCACGTGTTGGCAGCGCTAGCTGGGGCCTGCATTTTCGGAAAGCTGGACTTGGCACAGGCCTACCAGCAGTTGCCGGTGGACGCCACCACGGCGGAAGCCCAGACTATTGCCACACACAGAGGGGCTTTCAGAGACCACAGGCTCCAGTTCGGGGTTTCCGTGGCACCGGGGATTTTTCAATCTTTCATGGACTCTCTCCTCAAAGGTATCCCGGGGGTCCAGCCGTTTTTAGATGACGTGCTCATCGCCGCCCCCGACGCCGCCTCTTTCGCCGATCGCCTCAGGGCCGTGCTCCGACGCTTCGACCAAGCCGGACTGCGGGTGAAGCAAGAGAAATGCCTCCTCGGGGTCCCGAAGGTGGAGTTCCTGGGGTTCGTGGTGGATGCACAGGGCATCCACGCCACGGCGGAGAAGACCACGGCAATCACGAATGCCCCGGCCCCCAAGTCAAAAACGGAGCTACAAGCCTTCCTAGGCCTCTTAAACTTTTATCATTCTTTTCTTCCTTTAAAAGCAGTGGTAGCGGAGCCCCTCCATTGGCTTCTCGACAAGGGCGCGCCCTGGGTCTGGGGACCGGCTCAGGCGGCGGTGTTCAAGGCGGTCAAGGAACTCCTAATCTCCAATTCCGTTCTGGTCCACTTCAACGAAGACCTGCCGGTGGTACTGGCCTGCGACGCTCTCCATACGGGGTCGGGGTGGTCCTGGGGCACAAGCTGCCAGATGGTCGGGAGGTCCCAGTGGCCTACTACTCCTGAACCCTATCTGCAGCCGAGCGCAATTACGCGCAAATCGATAAGGAGGCGCTTGCTATCGTGGCCGGGGTGAAAAAATTTCACCACTACCTCTACGGCTGGCCCTTCATGGTCTTAACAGACCACAAGCCCCTCCTGGGTCTGCTCGCCCCAGACCGCCAGACCCCCAGATGACCTCGCCGAGGGTGATCAGATGGTCCGTCTTCCTGGCGGGCTACAACTACTCGCTCATCCACCGCCCCAGGAAAGCGATGGGGCACGCTGACGCCTTGAGCTGCCTACCTCTGTCCACAACGGATCCGGACCCAGCACCAGCCCACCAGATTGCACTTCTGGAGACCCTGCCCGACCAGCCGGTCCACGTGCGGGAAGTGGCCCGTCGCACCGCTCGGGACCCGATCCTCTACCGCATCCTCGACTGGGTGAGAAGGGGGTGGCCGGTGGCCAACCCGGGGCCAGACTTCACAGCTTACACCTCCCGTAAGAATGAACTTTCCTCGCACAAGGGTTGTGTGATGTGGGGAGGGAGAGTGGTGATCCCCACCCCACTCCGGGAACGAGTGCTGGCAGCGCTGCATGAGGCGCATCCCGGGGTAGTACGCATGAAGGCCCTGGCCCGGAGTTACGTGTGGTGGCCGGGACTGGACCGAGACATTGAGGACCAAGTTAAGCGATGCCAGCCCTGTCAGTCCTCCCGCCCAGAGCCCCTGAGAGCCCCAGCCCGTGCCTGGGAGTCTTCCCACAAACCTTGGTCCCGGCTGCACCTGGACTTTGCAGGGCCGTTCCAGGGCCAAATCTTCTTTATCCTGGTCGACGCCTACAGCAAGTGGCTGGAGGTGGTGCCAGTGCTGTCGACCTCCTCCAAGGCGGCCATCAGGGCGATGTGGCACATCTTCAGTGCCCAAGGCATCCCGGACACCCTCGTCATGGATAACGGGATGGCGTTCACCTCGTGTGAGTTCCAGGAATTCACACAATATTACGGAATCTGACACGTCCGGTCAGCCCCGTTCCACCCGGCAATGAATGGCCAGGCGGAGCACATGGTGTGCACCACCAAAGAGGTGCTCCGCAGGTTTGAAAGCAAGGACTGGGACTACAAGTTGGCCACGTTTCTATTTGGCCAGCGAACAACCCCGCACACAGCCCTGCCGAACTACTGTTAGGTCACCGCCAGACCTCCCGGCTGGATCGGCTACACCCGGGCCGGGCCCCAGAGGAGGAACCGGCTACCGAATCACCCCAAGCCGTGAGGGGGTTCTTCCCAGAAGACCCCGTCTACGCCCAGAACTATGCACAAGGCCCGCCCTGGATCCCCGCACGAGTTGTACGAGTAAGAGGACCTCGGTCGTACGAGGTCTCCTGTGAGGACAGCCAACTGCTTCACCGCCACATTGATCAACTGCGGCGGCGGGTCCTTCCGAACGATCCCGACAACCTGGAATTTCCGGAAGCAGATGAAACGGCTTCACCCACCCCCGGGACACCAGCCCCAGTGCCCGCTCCGGTCGACCTCGCTCCAGGGCCCCCGCCACCACAGCCATCGGCAACACCCCAACCCAGCCCCCCGCCAAGTCCCCCGGCAGCATCCACGACACCCGCGTCCAGACCCCAACGTTCAACAAGAACGAGGACGGCCCCAGCGTACCTCCAGGACTATGTATGTGGGTAGTTCAGACTATGGGGTGAGGGGTGTAATGTACTCCGCCATTGACCATGTGCGCAACCATTGGGCCATGCGGTCAGGCCGAACTTCGGAGCTTCACTCTTCCAAAGACAATAGCCAAGCGGATCCTAGCCCACACCTATCAGAGAGCCAGGTCCGCGGCCGAGAGCCTATGGGACTCTCGGCCCCTGTAAATAGCCTATAGCATAGTAGGGGGTGTGTTTTGGGTGATGGGTTTCTGTGCATATAAACCAGCCTGCGAGCCGGCGTTCCTTGTCTTGTTCGCTGAATAAAAGTACTGTGCTGAAATCACTCAACGTTCTCAGTACTTTTCAGATATGTACAAAAAAGTAAGACAATGAAATAAAACATAATATAAACACCAAAATATAAACACATGAAAGCACACAAAGAGGAAGGAGGGCTAATAAGACTAAGTCAGGGAATGCCAGGCAAAACAGAGATTCTGGAGCTTCCTAGAGGTGACTGATGTCACTTCAGGGTCACACTGTCTTCCTGGCAGCCATTTAAAAAAAGAAATCACTGCCACTTGTGAATGATAATAGGACAATGATAGAGCTTTATCCAATGATGTGAATCCATACATAGATGGATAATTAGTGGTACAGCCCAAATACAGATTAACCATCTCCAGGAGAATGAGGGCCTGTTCTGATGGTGACTTTGGATGCCTGGTCCTTTCTGTCTCAAAACAGAGGGAAAGAAAGACACTTACAACAGAGACTTTGGACTGGAAGTAGGAATTATAGGTTTCATATATTGCTGTAAAGCTGAGTGTCTCCTAGGGTTCCCAACACTGCCTCAGCAAATGTTGAGAGATTTTGGGGGGGCTGTGCCTGGGGAGGGCAGAGGTTGGGGAGGATGTGACGTCACTTCCGGGAGATAATCTAGGCTGTAGAGCCCATTTTTTTTCTCCCACTCCTCAATTCCTTGTGGCCAGGAAATTGAGGCTGGGGAATGATAATTTCCATCCCTGGGTGAGTAAATGGAAGGCCTCCTTTCACTGTGTTATCTCTAAAAATGGCCAGGTTCATTGAGCACAAGATGCTCTATGACATGTGTAATATAGCAGCATACCGGGTATGCCTAGATAACACTTTTCAAACTGCAGACTCACTGACATTATAGAAAAGAACACTGAAATGTAGGAGCAGAATTACTTAAGGGTATGTGCTGTAGAATGAATGCGTGAGATGGAGCTATATTATCTTTTCCCAGCCTTTACTTTCCTGAGTGGTACAGGCAGAGGGGAAATTGCCATTTCGCTCATAATTAGAATTCCGCAAGAGTTGAAGAGATGATTTTGTTAAGAATGTCAAAATTACTTTCTCACAAGAAAGTAACATCTATCAATAAAAGTAAAAATATAATAATGTTCCAACTCAGTGGGGCATTGGAGAAAAATGACCCCCCCCCCTCCATGCAAGTAGCGTCTTAGGGTTTTCTAATTTTCATCTTTTATTATGTTCATTTGCCCTGCACTGGGAATGCCAATTAAATAACTGAAAAGCTGAAAGTGGATAAAGAATTTTTTATTCGTATGCTGAGGTTTTCAAGTGACTGGATTTAATGAAGAATGGTTACGTATCGCACACAGTAAGCCTGAATGATTAAATTCTAGTATCCTGAATGTGGTTTAAGTTCAGATTACTGTCTTCTGGAGTAATTTGCTTGGCTATAAATACTGTTTTGTAAAACATACGTCAGGCATGCTTTCATTCATGGTTACTCTGTATTTTGTCCTTGCAGCAGATATTAAACCCCTTTTTTGTGCCATACACACAATACTACGACATGTTCAACCTAGGATGAATGTCTCATATGAATATATGAAGATGACGTAAACCATTGGCCCTTTGTATGTTGCAGCTGATAGGGCAACCCCAGCAAGGGGCTTCCAAGGCCAAGTGAGAAGCAGAGGTGATTTGCCATTTAATTCCTCTTTAGAGTCTTCCTTGGTGGTCTCCCTTCTGAGCACCAACCCTGCTTAGCTTCAAAGATCTTATGAAATCAGGCTATACCACGTTGCCTTCCCTCCCCATTGACCCATTAGCATTGTCTATCCTGACTGTCAGTAGCTCTCCAGAGTCTCAGGCCTTTCCCAACTCCTGCTGCCTTAGAATCTTTGTGATGGAGAACACAGTCCTGAGATGATCTAAACAAACGAAGCACAGACTGATAGAACAAAGCCCTTGAGCGTATCAAAGTATATTATAACACACAGCACTATTAAAGCAGATAGTAATACACAAAAGAATGGTAAGTTTCAGGTGAAGGTGAACTTCTATCAAAATGCAAGTGAATCCGACGAAAACCTCCGGAATGACCCTTCTTTTCGCCTCTTCATCAGAAAAATTCCATACCTATGCTTGTCTAGTTTCATTCATACCACAGTTTGACATATCATATACAAATCTTCTCCTGGTTTTTCTACCATAAATACATTCTTAAAACAAACGTTTCACCGGGCGTGACTTAGTTCACTTAGGCACTTTGCATCGTGAACTAAGTCACGCCTGGTGAAACGTTTGTTTTAAGAATGTATTTATGGTAGAAAAACCAGGAGAAGATTTGTATATGATATGTCAAACTGTGGTATGAATGAAACTAGACAAGACCTTGACCTGTTCCAAGGAATGACCATTGATTTTCCAGTCATTAAACTTCCAGGAGTTGGAAAAGACCAGTACTTTGGACTTCTCATAGTTTAACTCCAGGTAGTTGGCAGCACAATATTCATAACAGCAATCAAGTAGATGCTTTAACCCCAAACGAGTCGATGACAAAAGGACATCAACGTACAGCAGTAAAGATATATGCATAGAGCCAAGTCTAGGGCTGTGTCTATCAACTGAAGACGGAAAAGGGGCAAAGTCATTTTAAAAAAAGATTGGAATGGGCCAAAATACACCCCTGCTTAACCCTTTTATTTATATTAATCATTGGTGTAAGTCTTCCAGAGGGAGGGCATCTAATCTGACAAGATGTGGCCGTATACAATTTCCTGATAAGGAATAGTAATCTCTTATCAGGAAGCAGATGATCAAGTTTCCTCCAGAGTAAGTTCCTCGAAACAGAGTCAAAGGCCCCTTTAAAGTCCAGAAAGGCAGCATAAAGCTTGGCCTTTCTTCTTTTTGTATATTTATTTGTCAAGTGAGAGAGGAGAATACAATGATCAAGAGGTGATTTCCCCTGGCTGAACCCTATTTGCTCAGGACCAAGGATCTTAGAAGATGAGGTCCAGTTAAGGAGCTTTAGTTGTAAGAATTTGGCATATAATTTCCCTACTACAGAAAGTAAACTTATTGGCCTATAGTTGGAAGGGTTATGTTGTGGTCCTTTCTTATAGATGGGAAGCACTGTAGTCTTGTACATCTTGTGCTCACTTCAGTGAGGCTGGCACAAGTCTCTTGTCCAAGGAGAACTTATCACTGAAATAAATTACACCTTCTGGCAAGTCAACAGAATTTCCACAAAATTTTTCCTCATAAAGAGTGATAAATGCTAAGGCATAGGATCATATAGGAAGGGAAAAAATAATTGACATGTTTATTGTTGTATAGCATTCATAGTGGAGAAACGTTTTGAAGGGTTACATTTTGAGACCACATCAACCCTCAGTTAGAAATTGGCCTCAGAGATTTCCACCAGAATGGACTAATGAGTCAGCTTCCAGGAAGCAGCAGTGGACTGAAAGCTGTCTCAGACCTCTTGTTCCTTCAATCACAATGTACTTCCTTCTAAACAGATAAGTGCCCAGTAAGTGGCAATCTTATGGAAATCTGGGTCTTGACTGATCGTTATTCCTTTCCTGTCCCATTTGCCTTTAGGAATTAATACCACAGAATAAAAGGGCAGCTTCAAGGCTCACTTCCCCACCAGCTGACCACAAATTTGCAAGTGGAAGCAAGCCAAAAGTTCCAAACCATCAGCCCAAGACACCCCCTCCCCACAATTCCACAGCAACAATTATCCTTTTCGGAGGGAAAAAAAGGAAAGTATTTCCCTTAGGTGGGTGGATTGAAAATTGCCCACTGGAGGAATTTCTATGAGACATGGTTCCAATTCACAAGGGACAACCAGGATGCTGACTTTCAGCCTAGTAATCAAGTCCTAGTTCTCACTGAAGAGACACCTACATTTGGGATGCATAATGTTAGACTGCCAGTGGGTGTTTATGTGACTGAATGATCTTTCATACAAAACTGTAGCACCTCATGGAAAATTAGATCTTGGTGTTCTGGTTTTCCCCTGACACATTGATTCATGGTGGACAATTTTGTAATGTGAGGTCCCCACCTGCAGCTAAAGTAGATGGTTTGGACACAAGCTACTTCACTGAGAACTGGTCTCTATTCATGATGTCTAGACACGCAAGAGGCTGGTCATTCTTTTTGCTGGATTCCCTACCCAAAACTATTTTTTCTATTTTTTCCCTATGTTTAGGGGGATGATTGGTTCTGGGGTTAAGCTGCTACTTGCAGAGCAGGTGAAGGGTCCTAGACATGCTTTTGGACCCAGCCTTGTTCTTTCAGAAACAGGGTATTGTTGTTGCTAGAAGCACTTACTACTAAATAAATGTGGTGCATCAGCTCTCTTCCCTTTTAGATTTAGATGCTCCGGGTGTGGATCTATGCTTTGATAACATCACTGTTGTTCTGCTGGAACATTCTTTATCTGGGGCTACCCTTAAAGAAACTACAATTGGAGCAAAATGTAGTGGCCTATTTGTTGACAGGGGTTATGCATGTATGTAAGTGCCATTGAGTCACAACTTACCTATGGTGACCCCAACCAAGGGCTTTCAAGGCAAGGAAGAAGCAGAGGTGGCTTACCATTCCTTTCCTCTGCGGAGTCTTCCTCAGTAGTCTTCCATCCAAGTATCAACCCTACTTAGCTCCTGAGATCTGATGAGATCGGGCTATACCATGCCATCTTCATGCTATCGTCGTCCCACGTTGCTATGGATTAGTCCATACAAATAATTTAAACCTGTGTTGAAACAGCTACTCTGATCTCAATTCAAGGCACTTGTTCTTACCATTAAAGCCTATCATAACTTGACAGACATATATCTGAAGGATGGTCTTTCCCCATATGAACCCATGTGACAGTTAAAGCTTTTAAATTAGCTGCTTTAGGATATCCTCCACTCAGGGGTCTGTACCGTTCCAATGCCAGAAGCTTCTTGGTTATTATTCCCACTCTGTGGTACAGATTATCAGAGAATGTAAGGAGGGTTTCCTTTCTTCAGACTATTTAAAAAGTGCATGTGTACCCCCCAGGGGGTTGGCACCCCCCTATGCTGGGGATAATTAGGAAGGGGATTAAAAACAAATAAACCAGCATCATAATTCCCCTGTATAAATCTATGGTGTGGCTTCATTTGGAACACTGTGTGCAGTTCTGGTCATCATACCTCAAAACAGATATTACAGCATTGGAAAAGGTGCAGAAAAGGGCAACTAAACTGATTAAGGAGATGGAACACCTCCTCTATGAAGAAAAGTTAAAGAGGTTAGGGCTTTTTAGCTTGGAGAAATGACGATTGAGGGGTGACGTGACAGAGGTTTACAAAATTATGCATGGGATTGAGACGAGAAAGAAGTACTTTTCTCCCTTTCTCACAATACAAGAAGTTGTGGGCACTCAATGAAATTAATGAGCAGTAAGCTTAGTAGAGATAAAAGGAAGTACTTCTTCACCCAAAGAGTAATTAACACATAGAATTCACTGCTGCAAGAAGTGGTGGTGGCTACAGGCATAGACAACTTCAAGAGGGGATTTGATAAACATATGGAGCAGAGGTCCATCAGTGGCTATTAGCCTCAAGGTGTAGATGGAACACTATGTCTGGGGCAGTGATGCTCTGTATTCTTGGTGCTTGGGGGTGGCAACTGTGGGAGGGCTTCTGGAGTTCTAGCACTGCTGGTGGATCTCCTGATGGGAGCTGGGTTTTGGCCACTGTGTGACACAGATTGTTGGACTGGATTGGCCATTGGCCTGATTCAACATGGCTTCTTGTGTTAAAAGGGTTGCTAGACCCCCTCAGATGAGCAGGGCCATGACAGAAGTACTCAGCTATGTCTGCTGCAAGTGAAATGGGAATGCAAGCTAGTTTAGGTGAAGATTTCGAGAGATGTTCCAAATAGTTATATCAGGCAATACCTCTAAAATTGCCTTTAAAAATACTTCCAAACAAATGGCAATAATTTATAACTGCTGAATCTCTTTCTGGATTTTGGGAGGTTACTGAAAACTTTCACCAGCAAAATGTTTTAATTCAGTACCAGAGCAATGGTGTTGTTCTGTCACAGAGCCCATCGTGTCCAATAAAATGGACAAAATAAGAGGAATAGCCTTCCCCCCAAATTGCAAGGGGTGGAAATAACAGGCCTGAATGATAACTTTATTCAGGGCATGAACTATCTCCCACACAGTCCAAACTCTTAGAGATATCTTAAAATGGAGAAAGAAATTTAAAAAGGCAACCAGAGGAGAAACTTGCGTAATAATGGGTGACTTCAGCTACCCTCACACTGATGGCTTAAAATGTCATAGTACATCACATTGGCCAAGGAAACAAAATGTCTCGCTGTGGTTCCAAGTAATTCCATGGGAAAAGTATAACAGAGTCACTATGTATTATTGCTAAGCTGTTGTGAGAGGAGAGTCAGGTTAGCTTTTCCACACACACACATAGACCTCTTCAGAACTTGTCGTAGTGTTCCCTCAGTAAGCTGAGTTAGTGTGAGCTAGCTCACAGTTTTTTAGCCTCCAGCTCATACATTTTTGTCTTAGCTCAGGAAGGATGGCTCCAGAGCAAACTAATTTATGCAGTAGCCAAATTGCTTGTTCACAACTTTAATGCCAGTAGCTCACAAGGTAGAATTTTTGCTTACAAGACTCCACAGCTTAGAGGGAGCATTCAAAGTTGCTAACTTTTTTGGGGGGAACTGAAAACCATAGGTGGTTCTACCTAAGCAGAGAGTTCCTTTGCAATAGATAAGTTAGCTGTATAACCAGTGCAGCGTAGTGTCCAAAGTACTGGACTAACATCTGGGAGGTTTGGGTTCAAACTCGCCATCTGCCATTAAGCTAATTTCAGATAGTTGCACTTTCTCAGCCTAACCTACATCACAGAATTGTTGCAAGGAGAAAGGAGGGAAGGGAGAACTTTGTATGCTGCCCTGAACTCCTTGGAGGAAGGGCAGGATAAAATATACTAGACAGATAAGTGAGTGTGTTCAAATCATGATCAAAAAAGAGAAAATCAGAAATGATTACAGTAATTTATTAATTTCCTTACTTCATTTATAGTCTGCCTTTTGCACAGAGACTCAAGACAGATTACAAAAAAATAAAAACAAAAACCAACAGTACAATAAAAACAATAACTATGATAAAAATTACCCAGAAAACTTCCACGGACGTTAAAACTACAATTGTCCTAAACCAGAGGTGTCAAACATAAGGGCCGTCCAGGGCTCTTATGCGGCCCACGAGCAATTGATGCAAGGGAGGGAGTGCTGGGGGGAGTGGGTGGAGCCACTCCATTGTGGCTTCAGCACGGCAGAACAACCTTTTCTGCAGCAGTCAAGCAGCAAGGGAGTGTCGGGCGGTGCTGCAGTGCTGCCTCTCCAGTTCACCTATGTAGTTTTTCCTCTGCACCCCCCTCCTAGCCCATGGAGCCTTGCCGTGAGTATACATGAACTTGGAGCTTACCAGCTGCTGTCCTTTATACAGTTTCTATCTCTGGTGCTTGGCATTATGTTTAGGGAACAAATGGCCTGGCCTTATAAAGTGACATTTATGTCAGCTCCGGCCCTCATAACAAATGAGTTTGACACCCCTGTCCTAAACAGTTCCATTTTGCACATTCTGTGGAATCATAGTAGTGTGGGAACCTCCATGACCAAGTTATGTGCTTCTAAGACTGTTTGACTTCAGTAGAGTTAGAAGGACCTAGACTCTGCTTAGGATGGCAACTGTTAGCAAGCTCTAACAGACGTAAATCTGTTGTTGTCAGTGTTCGCAACTTTTGAAAGGTAACAACAAAAGATCTTGGGCCAAAATGTGATCACAAATTTCAATCTGGGCTGCTCCACATCCCACCCAAGATTCCTCACGCTTCGCCATCTGTTGCTCGAATACTTAAAATCTTGGTTTCACTAACTGAAACTTGGCTTCTGAAGCTGTTACTAGTTTCTACAATGAATCAGGGATTTGTGCTCAGATGCTCCAAATGTTTAGTGGTAAAAAGCAGGCACAGAGGAAGAACAGTGTGGATAGGCATTGTGGCGCTGGTATTGTGTGGCGGAAATTGTCCCCGAGCTGTTATTGCCCCCAGCAGGGAGAAAGACAGGTTTCCATTTTGAACAGCAGAAATATGTTTTTAGAGGGTCATAGCAAATTCCAACTTCCAATACAGTGGCGTCAGGAGGCGCCCCCCCACCCTCACGGCCGACTGGGAGAACGTGCACCTTGACAAGTGGTTTTCTTCTGCAGAAGAGGAAAGATAAGACTTCCTGCATGAAGATGCTGCATTTTAAGCATCATGCCAAAGGCAACATCCAATGATATTTTGCAAGTCAGATTTTCAAACATGAGACTATATTAAAAAAAATAACTATAAAAAGAGAAGGCCAGTGCCATCTTAAAGACAGTCAGATTTCTTGTGCCATAAGCTTTTGTTGACTAAAGATGTGGCATTTGATGAAGTGGTCCAATTGGACTGCCTGCAATCCCCCCAAAGTGTGTATGAAATATTCTAACGGCCACTTCATCTCATAATACTTTAAATGTGCAACCTCTGACATAAGTTTGACATCCCTCCCTTTGACTATCTAATCCTTTGTGCTGAAGCTGTTTATAGTGTGTTGGAATCAGAGAGGGATTAAAATTTGTTTGACACTTTCGGAAGCCCGCACGTCACTGAAAACATTATTTGTTGCAAATTATTTGCTCAGCTGTAATGATGAAGGTAACCTTTCAGAACTCTTCTAATGCAAATACAATTGAGACTGACACCAACGGTGGCGAGAAACTTGCCTCCAAAAGGTTAATCTGTTTCCTGAGTTGGAAACCTCATTAGCCAGGAGCTGTCATTCTAAATCTCTCCTCTCCCCCAAAGTTGAGCAAATCACTAAGTGGCACGTAGTCTTTTAGCCCTTAGTCACTTTTCATTCACTGGCTTCCCTTCTCTTCCACTCCGAAGCTGAGGTCTTGCATAAGCTCCATTAATACCTAATGCTTGTTGCTTATCCTGCTATTTTAAAACTCAATCTCTTAACCCCCCCCCCCTTTATTGGATGTCTAATTTACCATCAATATATTTTTGACTGATGCTTAATCTGGGCTTGGCAGTTTGGCTCACCTTTGTGAATATTAATCACTCTCCTTGAAAAAGAATTTTAATGGGGGGGGGACAAGCTTGGGAACTATGTGTGGTTTTTTTAGTCCAACTAGCATTCATTAGCTGACCACTGTAATACTGATGGTACAATGAGCTGATAACAAAAATATTGGGTTTTGTGTGTGCAGTGAAACAGAATACAGGGAAAGTCCACAAACAAGAGCAGACGAGAATCCAGTTGGATAGGCTTTCAGATGCATGAAGTGTGTCCTCTGCTGGCAGATATATACATGAGCATATGTACAGCTTTCTATGCAGTGGAGTCAAAACACGGTGAAAATACAAGAGTAATTGGGGCTGTGCTCATCTCCACTTGCTGATTTGTTTCACAGGTTTTATGACCCTGACACATCATGGGAAAAGTGAATTTTCTTATTTATTTATTTGCATTCTTTATAGTCTGCCTTTCTCATAGGAACTCAAGGTGGATTACAGGTAGTGAGTCAGTACAGGCAGGGGTCATTTCCTGCAGGAGCGCACAGGAGCGGAGCTCCAGCAGTAAAGAGCCCAGGGGGCGGGCACATGCAACAAGCCCCGCCCCCTACTCCCAGCAGCCCTCAGTCAGAGCAAGAAGCAGCCAGGTAAGTTGCAGAGTCCCCCACCCAGCAATCCAAAACAGTCCAGTGGCACCTTTAAGACCAGGTTTTATTCAGGTACAAGCTCTCCCTCCTCTGTGAGGACAGATCTGTGCGCTCCCCCCCCCCATAGCTAGCAATCCAAAACAGTCCAGTGGAGCCTGAGTGGTGGGTGCTGCCTTCTGACACACTTCCAATTATGTCAGGGGGTGTGGCATATGCAAATAAGATATGCTAATGTGTTATGCTAATGAGCTCCTGCACCTCTTTTTCTACGAAATAACCCCTGAGTACAAGGCAACAAAATGGGACATTCAATCACCAATGCATTAGGATTTTAGAAGTCTGGAATCACCAGAAAGAACTTAAGGCATAAATATTACGATGACACATGAAGTGGTGGAGAAATTACATATTAGGATCCTACTTAAAGTAAACTATACACAGCAGTGTAAACCATAGTCATTTATCCAGATAAGTTTGTAAATCATTTTGTACAGTGCAACTGTATTATGTACACAGGAAAGCCCTCTTGCACAGTTCAGTTTTCCATATTTTGCAGAAAGCCAAGAAGGTGGGAGTTTTCCTGACCTTCTTGGACAAGCCATTCTGTTAATTGGTCATTTCCGTCATTTGTAAGGGTCTGCTCATATGACTGTCTACATGCAGCTCTTGGTGACTGTAGGAAAAGATCTCCCCCCCCCCCATTTCCATCTGATACCAAGGAATTCTGAGCCAGTCTGGAGTCATTAAGGGTCTGGATAGGAGCAAACAAACTACAGATTAATCCAGACCAGACAGGTACAGTTGGCTAGTGATGAGGGAGAAGGTGTTTTGGAAGGAGTGGCGGCACACCCCTTGAAAGATCAAGTTTGAGGCTTGGGAGTCTGCCTGGATCTGAGGCATCTAGGGCACTTTCTGCCAACTTCAGCCTCTTTTGGAGAAATTAGTTATATACGCCTAATATCTGGGTTGGGTTACTGTGATGTGTTCTGTATGTGGCTGCCTACAAAAAGTGTAGAGAAATCAAAATGGGCTTCAAGAATTGCAACAAGGGTCCCTGCCTGCCATGAGGAACATACATATAATTCTGGCTCCTGCCCATTTGCCTTCAAGTGTAATTCGAAATGGTGGTGGGATGGTCTTTAAAATCCAAAATGACTGGGGACTGTGATACCTTTAGGACCAATGTTCCCTCTAAGCTGTGGAGTCCTGTGAGCAAAACTTCTACTTTGTGAGCTACTGGCATTAAAGTTATGAGCGAGCGATTTGGCTGTTGCATAAATCAGTTTGCTCTGGGGCCATCCTTCCTGAGCGAAGGCAAACATCTGTGAGCTGGAGGCTAAAAAACTGTGAGCTAGCTCACACCAACTCAGCTTAGAGGGAACACTGTTTAGGACCACCTCTATCCATATGGACTTACCTTAGATACTTCTTTGAGGCCTTTCCTTCCACGAAGGGAACTATTTGGCAAGTTGAAAGGTGTGTGTGTACATGTGTTCTAAATGAACAAATACGGTGGTGATGTGTTGAAAATTCAAATGCAACGAACAGTGAGTGGGGATCACCACCTCTAAGCTCCTCAAGTCCATTCCCTGCAGTCTAAGGGTTGTGTGAAACGATTTATTGTCCCTAGACGGAGCATATTCT
Source organism: Gekko japonicus (assembly GCF_001447785.1). NCBI lineage: Eukaryota > Metazoa > Chordata > Lepidosauria > Squamata > Gekkonidae > Gekko > Gekko japonicus. Next base: position 424,227 of record NW_015161983.1, on the reverse strand, counting down.
TAGCATCAGGGAAACAGAGAGCAAAAAGGGCCATGCCTTGATCAGGCTTTACTCGACGCTAGGAACAGTTTTGCTCTGTGCGCCGAAGGCGGGACTGTTTGTACTCTGCCCTGAAATCAAAATCAATCCTGGACCAAGTTAGTCTAAATTCCATGAACAAGAATGGCTCCATTCTGTGACCTATAAAAAACAATCTTGTTGATTGATCGTGCAGGGTATGGAGAAGGATGCGAAGCACAGAGGCACTGAAGTCCTGCCCTCTCTGGACCACTGAAATTCTTATTCAGCAGCTCTGAGATTTCACAAGATTCCCAAGCATGCCATCACAGTCCTAACGGCTTCCAGTTGCTATGTAAGATGACATCTTTATATCCTTTGCTTTGTGTGTTATGCAAAAATAAACGTTATCTCACTCTACTAACTCTGCTGAATCGTACTCTCTTTAGAATAGGGGAGCACAAATGTTGATATAGCAAACATAGTCCCACTTACAGCCCACGTTCACTGAGATCAGCTGACTTCTAATCAGATCAGCCAGCGTCATCTCTATTTATGGCTCCTCGATTAGGCAGCTCTGAAGAGAAGCCCACGTAAGCCCAACAGTCTTAACAGGTGGATAGACTCTTTCTAGTTGCTGCAAGTTTTTAAATTCAACGATCACTCTGTATTGTTGTGCTGCTAATCATTTAGATATTATTGTGATAGCTGGGCATTTCTTTGTTATGCTGATTGCTGGTTCATATCGCTGGATGGGTGGCTAGGAAATGGTGCCTGATAGCTGGGAATCTCTCTCCATTTTAAAATGAGACACTCTTCAGAACTGGAATGTTAACACCCCTCCAGCTGAGAGGCATGGCCTTTTGTATGTATACGAGAAACATCTCTATATTTTGGCAAGGTGTCTTGGCCCCCGATGAGGCAGTCCAAGATGCTCTCTGTGCGTCTGCCTTGTAGGAGGAGCGCCTGTCTGCCTTGCTTTAGGCTCATTTACAAAGACATTCAATTTAGCAAAGCCACCTTAAGCCCCAGTAGGGATGCCCTGTCACTAGGGTAGCCAGGTCCTTCCTCGTCACTGGTGGGGGACTTTGGGGGGGGTGTTCCTGGAGAGGGCAGGGACATCCCCAATGTGATGACATCACACAGAAGTGACATCATCATGTTGGGAACTGGTGCCCCACGCACCTGAACTCCCAAGTGGTGAATTCGCCACTGGAGGTTAGCAAAATGTGTGGCAGGGTATGAGCTTTCGTGAGTCACTGCTCACTTCTTCAGATGCAGCTAGAATGGGAGTCCATCCTTCTTATTTATCGGAAAGTGGAATGAGTTCAGGTGCCGAACGACATGAGCAGGTGAATGACAATAGCAGGCGTGATTGGATTGAGGTGAGATATGCCGAGGAGTAATAGGACCCTTTGAATGCTGTTTGCGAGAAGTGGGAGCCGTGCGGACCTGAACTCCAAGCAGCAAATTCACCACTGGAGTTCAGGCATGCCCCCTCTTAGAAGGACACTCAAGTGTGGTACCTTCAATACAGATCCAACAATCCCCCTATCTGCTAGCCAGCCCAGTCGTGCTGTACACCACCTAGGTCATGGTGAGTCTTTCAGAAGTATCCTCATGAACCATTGGGAAACATGCAATTTAATCTGCCTATTTCCCAAAGGCTCATGGGGATGGTTTTGAAAGACTCACCATGAACTAGGTGGTCTACAGCAGGACTGGACTAACAGAAAGGGGGATGATTGGAAAAGTCCTGAAGGTACCACTCTTGAGTGCCCTTTTAAGCCACCGGTGGTAGCTCTTGGGGGTGGAGCTTCCCCCCACTGGCTGGTGGTGGGCAGGAGCTCGCAAAATCGGGGGATCCCCTGCCCCTACCTGGGGACTGGCATCCCTACTTGTTACTCAGGCAACAATAAAAGAGGTGGGTTTTTTGCAATGGTTTTATGGAGTGAATTTATTTTTACATGATCACCATGGATTTTATATCCTCCTCCTCCTCCTCACTACTAAACATTAGATACACAAGTCTGTAGTAGATTCAAAACATCTGGCTTTGCATAGAGAAATCAAGCTAGATGACCCTCCAGAGACAAATTAGCAGGGAAGAGGCGTTTTAGCAGAGTATTGCTGCTAAATCACCAACAGGATTTCTGGGAAAGTTGTTATCAATTACAAACAATTGAACAACAATGATGGATGATAGCTATTATTAGAACTTTATCTACCAATGAAATTATGCCATTAGGCAGAAACACATATTGTAATATCTTCTACAGATTTCCTCTGGTATGTAACTCATACTGCAAAAGTAAGAGGAGAGAACCCATGATTCATAGGAGAGCATGTGGACTGCATGCAGAAGGTCCCACACTTAATCCGGAGCATCTCTATCAAGTTAGACTTGTTATTCAAGGGCAGACCTGCATGACTTGCAATTCATCAAGCCATATACTGCCCATTGGTCTAATACTGTGGTCTCCCAACTGCTCAACACTTTCTCTTTTTTAAGGTAAAGGTAAAGGTTCCCTTGCTCGAAAGCCAGTCGAATCCCACTCTAGGGTTGCAGTGCTCATCTCCGTTTCAAAGCCGAAGAGCCAGCACTGTCCGAAGACGTGCATTACTAAACACCAAGGCGCACGGAACCCTGTTACCTTCCCACCTAAGTGGTACCTATTTATCTACTTGCAATTTCTTGCTTTCGAACTGCTAGGTTGGCAGGAGCTGGAACTAGAGAAGGGAGCTCACTCCGTCATGTGGCACACTCAGGTCTCGAACTGTTGAACTACCGACCTTCCACAGCCTGCAGTTCAGCATCTTAACCACTTGAGCCACCACAGCTCAAGCAAAAGAAAATATGTATGAACTCCCTAGTGGATAGACTATAACTGGGTAGCAGAACACATTTTTGCATGCAGAAGGTCCCAGGTTCAGATCTTGGCATCCCCAATTAAAGAAGGCTCTCAAACATCAGGGCTGGGAAGGACATCTGCCTGGGGCCCTAGAGAGCCACAGCTAACCAATGCATTGGGCAAAATGGTACTGGGATTGGTGAGCCAATGTCATATGTTCATAGGATGACAGTATGAGTGTGATACCAAGTTGGATCTTACAATTCCCTTCTGCTAAGCTGGAACCTATGATCCCCTTCTGCTAAATCTTCCTTAACAGAGAATGACTTCCTCCAAGAAACAATGACTTGCTTCCCAATGAAGAAAGATTTTCTCTGTCAGAAGAAGATTTTCTTTGTTGAAGGAAGATTTGGTGGAAGTCAGTTATAGGATCCAATTTAGTGAAAGAGAACTCCCTAATAGGTTCCACCCACTGACTAGTAATAAGCAATGATGACCAAAACCTAAATTCCTCACCTCAGCATGTCTTCAGAGCAGATTATGTTAGTTGCTAAAATACTAAGAATCAAAAGCTGCCTTGGTGGACCTGATGAGGGCAGAAAAGAAAATATGTATGAACTCCCTAGTGGATAGACTATAACTGGGAAGCAGAACACATGTTTTGCATGCAGAAGGTCCCAGGTTCAGATCTTGGCATCCCCAATTAAAGAAGGCTCTCAAACATCAGGGCTGGGAAGGACATCTGCCTGGGGCCCTAGAGAGCCACAGCTAACCAATGCATTGGGCAAAATGGTACTGGGATTGGTGAGCCAATGTCATATGTTCATAGGATGACAGTATGAGTGTGATACCAAGTTGGATCTTACAATTCCCTTCTGCTAAGCTGGAACCTATGATCCCCTTCTGCTAAATCTTCCTTAACAGAGAATGACTTCCTCCAAGAAACAATGACTTGCTTCCCAATGAAGAAAGATTTTCTCTGTCAGAAGAAGATTTTCTTTGTTGAAGGAAGATTTGGTGGAAGTCAGTTATAGGATCCAATTTAGTGAAAGAGAACTCCCTAATAGGTTCCACCCACTGACTAGTAATAAGCAATGATGACCAAAACCTAAATTCCTCACCTCAGCATGTCTTCAGAGCAGATTATGTTAGTTGCTAAAATACTAAGAATCAAAAGCTGCCTTGGTGGACCTGATGAGGGCAGAAAGGTGGGGTATAAATTTTGTAAATAAATTAATGCATCCGCTGCCTGTCAGCTATGCTGCCATGGGGGTTGGGGAGTTCATTCTGTGTCTTGTTCATTGTTATTGCATTCCTATCCCTGCTGCTATGCCTTTGCTGTAACGCTTATCTTTACAGATGTGCAGGAGGACGTTGTGTTGTCTGGAGAGCTCCTATGTACTGTGAGAGACTCCTGATTCTCAGCTTTAGCACTTAACGGTTGCCTGACATCCCGTCCGTGGGAGGGTCCCTAATTGGCTAATGCCTTGGGGGGGGGGTTGCATACGAATACCCTATATCCTATTATGCTCTAGTGGCTGCGGCCATTCCTAACAGTGCCTGTGTTACTGCATCTATAGCTTTGCAATAAAAGTATAACCAGGGCTCTTCTTGTAGCAAAAGCCCAGCAGGAACCTATTAGCATAATAGGCCACACCCAACAGCAGGAACTCATTAGCATATTAGTCCACACCCCTGAGGTGTCTGTTTCGAGTCCGTAAGAGTCTCACCATGGCTACGGGACATTTAGAGCAAGGGGGTGACTTCAAATGCGACAGGGGGTGCATACGAATACCCTATATCCTATTATTCTCTAGTGGCTGCGGCCATTCCTAACAGTGCCTGTGTTACTGCATCTATAGCTTTGCAATAAAAGTATAACCAGGGCTCTTCTTGTAGCAAAAGCCCAGCAGGAACCTATTAGCATAATAGGCCACACCCAACAGCAGGAACTCATTAGCATATTAGTGCA
>NW_015161983.1:391262-418770 GCF_001447785.1 Gekko japonicus | reverse complement strand
AATTTCTTTTCCAAGTTTCAATTCACCCTGCACCATTTCCCGGGTTCTGCAAACTTGTTGGCCGACGCCCCGTCCCGCCTTCCCCAACATGAAAGCCAACAGGATGTGATCTTAGACTCAGTGTTCACACCCTCTCAGTTGGGCGGGGTGGTAACAACTCGCAAACAAGCTCGTCTGGCTGCTCCACCCCCTGTGCCGCTACCAGCAGACCCTATGGGGGCGGGCAAGGGGGAAAAAGACTCTTGGCACAGTAAATTCGCCTCCGTTTTTTCAGAGGCAGATAAAGCTGTTATGGAAGCGGAGTTGGATTTTGAACTCAGGGACAATGGCTGTTGGTACCGGCGTCATAAGATGTTCGTTCTCCTCTCCCTCTGGGGGGAGGTGTTAGAGGCAGTGCATGTCTCCAAACTCTCCGGACATTTGGGCTTTGTTAAATCACTGCAGCTGCTCTAACGGCAGTTTTGGTGGCCCCATATGTGCAAGGACTTATCCTCGTTTGTTCAGTCATGCCAAATCTGTGCCATGAGTAAACCCCAGCCAGGAAAAACTCCGGGACTATTGCACCCACTTCCAAACCCGAGTCAACCGTGGGAAATCATTTCGATGGATTTTATAAGTGACTTACCACCAAGCAACTCTATAACTGTAATTTGGGTGGTTGTGGATCTCTTTTCTAAACAAGCACACTTCGTCCCATTCATGTCATTACCTACGGCCAAAGCACTGGCAAAAGCGTTTCTCATGTACGTGGTGAGACTACATATGTTCCCCACTAAGGTGATATCTGACAGGGGAACCCAAATCGTCTCCCAGTTTTGGGGGGAGCTGATGAAACTGATGGGAGTTGAACGTGGCTCAGTAGTGCTTACCATCCAGAGACTGACGGTCAAATGGAAAGAGTTAATCAGACCTTGGAACAATATTTGCGTGGTTTTACCAATTACCAACAAGACAATTGGCATGACTTGTTACCCCTAGCCGAATTCTGTTATAATAATACTTGTCACTCCTTGACGGGAATGTCCCCATCTAAAGCGTTGTATGATTATGACAGTCCACCTATCCCATTTCTGGAAGGGGATCAGGACATGGGAGCGGGGGATGCAGCTCAATGGTGTAAACATTTGCGGGACTCTTGGCCTCTTTTATGTAAGACGTTGACTGCAGCGAAAGAGGCCTACAAAATGCAGGCTGATAAGAGAAGGGTGGAGGGTTGGGCTCTACAGCCTGGTGACTCTGTGTATGTTTCTACAAAAAATATCAACATGTTGTGGCCAGTGTTCCCTCTAACCTGAGTTAGTGTGAGCTAGATCACAGTTTTTTGGCCTCCAGCTCACACATTTTCCCCTTAGCTCAGAAAGGAGGGCTCCAGAGCAAACTAATTTATGCAGTAGCCAAATCGCTTGCTCAGAACTTTAATGCCAGCAGCTCACAAAGTATAATTTTTGCTCACAAGACTCCACAGCTTAGAGGGAACATTGGTTGTGGCCTAGTAGGAAGTTGGGATGGAAATACATTGGGCTGTTTAAAGTTAAAAGGATCAATGATGTGGCTGTCGACGTGGACTTGCCAAAAAATTTAAGAAAATTGCATTCTGTATTCCATTTCAGCCTCCTGAAGAAAGATACGGGTTCCTGTCCCTGGCGTCCAGTGAAACCGGTGCCCCCTCCTATAATGATGGAGGGCGAGGAGCATTGCGAAATATCAAGGATTCTGGACTCTGAAATGGGGAAAGTTGCTGTATTTGGTGGAATGGGTGGATTTCGGACCCCAGCACCTTGAATGGGTGGAAGTAGGGGATATTCGGGCCCCTGAACTGTTGCGGCAGTTCCATCTGGAGTTCCCAGACAAACTGGGAGACCTCCCGGAATGGTCGGGAGAAGTTGATTTTTGAGAGGGCAGTATATGTCAGCTGTGCTGCCATGGGGGTTGGGGAGTTCATTCTGTGTCTTGTTCATTCTTATTGCATTCCTATCCCTGCTGCTATGCCTTTGCTGTAACACTTATCTTTACAGATCTGCAGGAGGACGTTGTGTTGTCTGGAGAGCTCCTATGTACTGTGAGAGACTCCTGATTCTCAGCTTTAGCACTTAACGGTTGCCTGACTTATCCCATGCACGGGAGGGTCCCTAATTGGCCAATGCCTTGGGGGAGTGCATATGAATACCCTATATCCTATTATGCTCTAGTGGCTGTGGTGATTCCTAACAGTGCCTGTGTTACTGCATCTATAGCTTTGCAATAAAAGTATAACCATTCCTGAATGCGTGTACTTCGTTGTTAGCTGTGGGTTCTGACACTGCCCTGAATGCGCTACATGGTTGGCTTAGCCACCTGCTGTTAACTGCAGCCTCCGTCCTCAATAGTCAGCAAATAATAAAGGTTTCTGATGCTCTTACATGGTCGTTGTGAGGGCTATAGGAAGATAATGTAGGTGAAGCACATTGAACACTTGAAAGTGCCACACCAAAGTTCTTCAGTCCAGGATCTGCATGTGTCCACCTTCATTTTGTTCTTCCTCTTTCTTCCTCCGGTAGTTGCAGCAAGTTACTGTACTTGAAACTAGTTCATATCATTTGTCGGTTTCATTTATGTAATTGGCCATGACAGAGCCATTAGTGGTTAACGTCCATGTTTCTTGTTCTGTAATAGGCCGCAAAGGCTTAATTGAAAATATGCTAATTTCAAAATGAAATGTTATTTTTAGAGATGCCAATGTGTTTAGACCAGCCGATTCATTTAAAGTGAGTTGTGTGCATCCTCAAAGATAAGCCTGGTTGGCAGACAAGTTGGGCTGACCTTATCTCTTGTCAGCTTATCCTGGTGAACAAGCACCTTCCATTCCTGTGGTGACAACCTGCTGCCAGGGTATGCTCCCATTTTAAAAATGTAATGTGTGTGTGTGTGTGTGTGAGAGAGACTGCTGCTCACACTGTCTCTTCAGGTTGTGTATGGGGAAAAACTTTGGATCTGTTCTCTGTATTGATTAGACATTCAGGTACATCTTATTAATGGATCTCTGAGCTATTCAACACAGTCGCAGCCAGCTCATGGTGACCCCAGCAAAGAGCTTTTCAGGCAAATGGGAAGCAGAGGTGGTTTGCCATTGAGTCTTCTTTGGTGGTCTCCCATCCAAGTGCCAACCCTGCTTAGCTTTGACGAGATTGGGCTATACCATGCTGCCTTCCCTTCCTCCCACAGACATTATGGAAATGTAATTCACTGATTTTTTTAACGGTCAAAACAGCACCTCACTGATGAGATTAAAATGTATTCATTTGGACAAGTCTGGGAGAAACAGGAGTAAGGCGAACCAGGAATACTTTGGCAGTACCTTTCAATTTCAAAGAATGTATCTCAAGATTTCATTTTATCAGGTGATCTGGTGAACCAGGATTCTTTTTTTGGATGGTGTCTAACATGTTCAAAAATGTGCTACATGAGGAATATTTTGCATCCAGCACCCTGGGAGATCTGGTAGTGTTGCTCCTACAAAAGTGTATACACTATCAGACATGACCAATGCAGTCAGTTCAGGCTGTGCAGACATGTAATGACTACCTCTGTGATGCTCAGCATTGTATGGAAAGATAATGGACGGGAATAGAAAGTTTTCCAGAGAGCAAAAGTCAGTTGGGGGCAGATCAGATGAGGTGCTTGGAAGAGGAGAAAGACAAAGAAGAGAAGAATACACTGGGGAAGACATCCAAAAGAAATGTGGCTCAACAGAACTGATACCCTGAAAGAAAGAAACCTTCTGTGACCTGATGTAATGCCCCCCCCTTGAAGGTTATTTTTATTGTAATGATTGCCCCCCTATTCAGAATGAAGAGACAGACACATTGATTGGATGAACTATGGGCCACTTTATTTATCAAACTGTAAATCAACGACAAGGGCCAACTGTGATTTGCAGCATAACCTGGGCCAAGGGTCATCTTGACCCTTCCCCAGACATATAACAGGGAGCCAACTAGCCCCTGGCTTGAGCCAGTATCTGTGGCTTGTACCAGTCAGGCACAGTGAACAGGCAGTGCCCTGGAGATCCAACTGCTAAGCCGTGGAATTTAAGAGGCTGATCAATCCATGTACTCCCAAAGGCAGTCTGCTATCTTTCCCCCGGGTCATGTAACCCAAAGCCTAATCCAGCCAATCCCCCAAACTGGGGTTGTTAATCGGTCCTCCCCCTAGCTGCATATCACTCACCAGCCCTGATCCCGCCTACTAAAGTGACCGACCTAAAAAGTAGCACCACTCTGTGCCAATTCCACAACCCACTGAATGACTGTACAAGGTAGGCAAAAAAACATCCTTGACAACCGCCAATCAGTCAAGGATCAAAAATTCCTACCCGGCCCCCATAAACAGGTGACCAGCCAAAGCCCATACAGCGATCAGGGTGGCAGGGTGGGCCAACCTCTTTGCTGCGACTGAGTGGGGTGGGAATGGAGCTGGCTGTTACTTGCTGGCTCCGCCCCCTGAGCAAGGCCGTGTGCTGTAACTCAACACACGTGCCTGCTCTACCTCCTTCAAAGGAGGCAAAGGCGCCCCCTGGCTGTACGGCTGTGCCTTTGGCCTGTGGGGCTGAATTACAGACATTACACTATATAAGTTGATACAAGGAAAGGGAAGGAATGGAGAAAAGAGAGAAGAAAGGTGTTTACAACAATTCATTAAGAAACCAAAGGCTGTGTCTTATCTATAAGGGTTTTTTCCCCATTCTGACACATAAAATAAAAACAGTCCAGCATTCATAAAACTTACTGCTGCATTGTGAATTCTTTCTTTGCATCCTTCGGTAGTATGTTAATTTAGTTAGTAAGGCTAGATTCTAGATATGATTAAGCCAACCTTTAACAGAAGGAGGTTCTACCCCCCCCCCCAATATCCCAGTGTGATGTACATTTTCCAATGCAGCAGCTGTAAGCAGAGTTCAGGCCATTGTTGCCAAGTACCCACCAGCAGTGATTTGGGGAGTCATTCATTTGTGCTGTTTGTTTATTCATTTCCAAATTTGTTAATTAATTGATTGTAGTCCCTACTTAAGTCTGTAGTACAAAGAAATATTGTGAAACATCCGTTGGGTTAAGAGTTGGGCAATATTCCTCTCCTTTTGTTCTGTATGAAGACCATGGCTGTGACTGTTGGTGGATCACCCACAGCTCATTTCACACCTCATTTCATCTACTCCCCAGCCCTCCAAGCAGGTAATCAATACTCCCTCTGGTAGGAGACATGCTCAGCCATATGGTGTGTACTCAGCTGGATCAAGCCCCAAGTGTTTACATTACACACTGATCGCTTTAGATTAATATTTGGGCCAAACCTTTCCAAAAGGGTAGCTCCTCAATTAGACAGAAGACTGACCCTGGAATCATAAGAAGAGTTATGCCCTTCTAAGTCCCACTGAAGTCTATCAGTCAACAGCAAGTGTGCTTTGATGAGGATTTTGGATGTGAACTGGCCAGCTATTTGACTGGTTTCCATTTAGCAATTATACCTTCAGCACAGACTAGGGAAAAGTGACATTTGCAAATAGGGGGGGGACTGGAAATAGGCACTTCCCCACATATTCCTGGGATCCCATCAACTTCACAGCCTGATTTTTTTTAAAAGATGCACTTTTATGCCATCAAATCAGGGAGCTCTGTTTGGCAAAACAAACGCGCAATGAGAAATACCCAGGAAACTGAATGATCCTATTTTTGAGCAATGCCTACTGATTAAGATAGGATAGCTAAATGCTCGTGTGTCAGCAATAGGGTTGCCAGTCCCCAGGTGGCACCTGGAGATTCCCAGGAATTACAAATTATCTGCAGATGGCAAAGATCAGACTATAGATCTCCAGACTACAGAGGTCAATTCCCATGGAGAAAATGGCTGTTTTGGAGGTGGACTGTATGGCATTAGACCTTGCTGAGGTCCATACCCTTCCAAAAATCCCACCTTCCTCAGGCTCCTCCCTCAAATCTCCTGAAATTCACAACATGGAGTTGGTAAAATGAGTCAGCCAAGTACAGTGATATAGCAGTGTAATGAAGTTAGTAGTGTAGCAGTACTGTCAGCAAAACCCTTACATTGGCAAACACCACCAACACAAGGGAGGAAAATGGAGCGGCGTACAGTTGGGGGGGAAAGTTGAGCTTCATATCTTGCTCTCATTCAAGATTGCTGGCAACATTAAGCCAACAAAAAAGTAAAAAGATTCCAAGTGGAGTCAATGGAGCCACTAAAATATCATCTCCTCATATTGTTCCATCTTTCAAGCCATATATGGAGGTTGGGCTCAAGATCTGCTCGCTGGCTGCAAGCAGAGAGCCAATTTTCTTTTTTCTTTTTTAGTAGAAATTGTATTAATTAAAAAAAAGAATGAGAATATTACAGATTATCCAGGTGTCAGATCATCATTCTCATACATAACAATGTAATTGAGTATTCTTATATTTTACCATATTTTAAAATATCATCATATCAACATTATATACTGAAAGATACTTATCTTCTGGTCTGACTATATCTGAATAAGGTATTAATATTTCTAATAAGGATATCTAAAAGCTAACCACTACGTTTCCTTCTAAAACATAATATATCTTGGTAATCTGCATACATTTCTACAGGATATGAAATACAAGATAAAATGTACTTAACGGATTTTGATTTTTTTTGTATTTTACCTTCATATTAATTTCTTATACAGATTTCCAAATCATTTATAATTATTTTGCATTAATTCAATCATTACCTATATAACTCAGTGTTTCACTATTCAAAAATAAAATAAAATAAAGTTAGATAACCACAAGTAAAAGGATATGCTCATTTTCTACTATGACATCATATTGAAATTTCCATTAAAGACTAGGTCGTCAGGACTTCCGGTTTCGGCGGCGCGGATGGCGACCGAACAACAAAAAGTCCCTACTTAAGTCTGTAGTACAAAGAAATATTGCCAAACATCTGTTGGGTTAAGAGTTGGGCAATATTCCTCTCCTTTTGTTCTGTATGAAGACCATGGCTGTGACTGTTGGTGGATCACCCACAGCTCATTTCACACCTCATTTCATCTACTCCCCAGCCCTCCAAGCAGGTAATCAATACTCCCTCTGGTAGGAGACATGCTCAGCCATATGGTTATGTGCCTTTCTTCTTTGTAAGTAAACCAATTTATCTTTGTTCTTTCCCATCTGTATTCAGTTACTGGCATATTTGAAGAGTCCTGCTTTGTATATTTTCTTGTTTTCTCTTTTAGTGAAGTAATTAGTTTGTAGCTTAAGTCCTTTTGAGTGTTATCTTTTATCATTTCGGAAGTTAATTGTTACATTTTTCATAGGGCTGTTAATTTGTTCTGTGTAGTTTCTTCTTATCTTCTTATTTGACTGGTTTCCATGTAGCAATTATACCTTCAGCACAGACTAGGAAAAAGTGACATTTGCAAATGGGGGGGGGATTGCAAATAGGCACTTCCCCACATATTCCTGGGGGTCAATTCCCATGGAGAAAATGGCTGTTTTGGAGGTGGACTGTATGGCATTAGACCTTGCTGAGGTCCATACCCTTCCAAAAATCCCACCTTCCTCAGGCTCCTCCCTCAAATCTCCTGAAATTCACAACATGGAGTTGGTAAAATGAGTCAGCCAAGTACAGTGATATAGCAGTGTAATGAAGTTAGTAGTGTAGCAGTACTGTCAGCAAAACCCTTACATTGGCAAACACCACCAACACAAGGGAGGAAAATGGAGCGGCGTACAGTTGGGGGGGAAAGTTGAGCTTCATATCTTGCTCTCATTCAAGATTGCTGGCAACATTAAGCCAACAAAAAAGTAAAAAGATTTCCAGTGGAGTCAATGGAGCTACTAAAATATCATCTCCTCATATTGTTCCATTTTTCAAGCCATATTTGGAGGTTGGGCTCAAGATCTGCTCGCTGGCTGCAAGCAGAGAGCCAATTTTCTTTTTTCTTTTTTAGTAGAAATTGTATTAATTAAAAAAAAGAATGAGAATATTACAGATTATCCAGGTGTCAGATCATCATTCTCATACATAACAATGTAATTGAGTATTCTTATATTTTACCATATTTTAAAATATCATCATATCAACATTATATACTGAAAGATACTTATCTTCTGGTCTGACTATATCTGAATAAGGTATTAATATTTCTAATAAGGATATCTAAAAGCTAACCACTACGTTTCCTTCTAAAACATAATATATCATGGTAATCTGCTTACATTTCTACATGATATGAAATGCAAGATAAAATGTATTTAACGGATTTTGATTTTTTAAATATATTTTACCTTCATATTAATTTCTTATACAGATTTCCAAATCATTTATAATTCTTTTGCATTAATTCAGGCATTACCTATATTACTCAAAGTGTTTCACTATTCAAAAATAAAATATAATAAAATTAGATAACCACAAGTAACAGGATATGCTCATTTTCTACTATGACATCATACTGAAATTTTCATTAAAGACTAGGTCATCAAATCTTTCTTAATGAGTTACCTTTATAATTTATATATAACATTGTTTCAATTATTATTTCATTTCAGTTTTTTATTTTAAAATCAATTTATCATTTTATAGTTTTATTAACCTTCAAGATCTTACTATTATATTATTCAATCCATTTCAACTGTAGCTCATTTTAATCATTTACACAAAAATCAAGACTCTCTGTATCACTCTATTTATAATATTTTATTCTTTTCTTTTTATGAGGTTTCTTTTTCATTAAAGTCATAATTCTGTGCCTTTCTTCTTTGTAAGTAAACCAGTTTATCTTTGTTCTTTCCCATCTGTATTCAATTACTGGCATATTTGAAGAGTCCTGCTTTGTATATTTTCTTGTTTTCTCTTTTAGTGAAGTAATTAGTCTGTAGCTTAAGTACTTTTGAGTGTTATCGTTTATCATTTCGGAAGTTAAGTTAATTGTTAAATTTTTCATAGGGCTGTTAACTTGTTCTGTGTAGTTTCTTCTTATCTTCTCTTTAGTTGCAAAAAACTTCCATGTAGCATCTCAGTTTGTTTAAAGTCCTGCTTTTTTGCAGAAGTCTGTTGATTCTGACGTTCCTCTCTCCTGATTCCCATTTCTGGCTGGATACTCTGTTCCTTATTGTAAAGTCTGTCATAGGTTTGTTTTATCACTTGTTGGATTACGTCTTGGAGAATCTCTTGAAATTGTTCCCAGAAATCTGCAGTGTCTGCAGTGTCTGAGTTGTCTGCTTCTTTACACAAATTTTGAAAGGCCATTTCTACTTTTCAACAAAAATTGAGTCTATTCAGCAACAGTCTCTATAGTTGTCGTTTCTGCATGTCTCATTTTCTGCATGACCACATTTTCAAAACAATCCCAGTAGCCATATTTAAATCCAAGAATCTCCCAATGTAGCCCAAACAATGTACAGTCTCTTAATATATTCAAGGAACAGTCAACCTCTTACAGTTTTTAAGTATAAAGCACAGTCTCAAAGATGAATATAGCCCTGTTACTGATGTTCATAGTCCTTTTAAAAAGAAGATGTACTCTGTTACTGCTGTTCGCCACAGCCCTTTTTAAATCCCGTACAGTAGAAACATGAGGGATTAATTCAATAGTCACAAACATATTTCTTCAGTAAGGATAAGATTAAAGCAAAGTGTTAAAGTAGTAGAGATATTCAACCAACCATAGCTGGATCTTTTTGCCCCTAGCTCTGTTTTTGTAAATTGTAATGTCCCTATCTTGTCACAGCCGCTTCCCGAGGGGGAGTCTTCTCTCCCCACATCTTTCACTTTTTGGGAGAATCAAAGGGGCTTATTCAAAAATAAGATTGTTGACTTGATTGTTGCAGTTTCAGGTACTCACAGTATAAAGCTTAAATTCATTGCTGTTATGATGAAGCTCATACTCTCTTGTGTGGGGGGTGTTCAAAGCTTTGCAATCAGGGTTCCATGACTGCTCTACTCCGCGCTCTGCTTCAGGACAATCCTGGGCTTCACCCACTTGCTGCCGCTTGCGGGGAGCCCAAGGCAAGTCCTCTGCACCCCAACCTCTCTACAGGAGGTCTGGTGGGATTCCCCCCCCAAAAAAAATCCCGTAAGGAGCATGGAAGGTCGGTGATTCTCAGGAGCTCCCTGAGTCTCAACCGCTCCGCTTTGCCGCAACCATGGAAGTCAACCAGAGAGCCAATTTTTCAACAGCTGTTTGCCTGTGAGCAGCTCAGACTATTTAGTGGGATCCCTTTTCAACATATTCAAACAGGACTGTATAGTGTGATCGGCAATGTTTTGCACATGCATGTTTGTGCAAAGTCTGATGGGAGCCCTAGGCATTCCATTCTGTAGACAACCGTTGAAATGAGGAGTGAGTCAAGTCATAAATCCAGTCATAAATACAGACAGTATGGTTTTTTTTTTTAAAAAAAACCCTTAATGCTTGGTGTTTGTTTCTGAGTTTGTATATTTAGCAATGTTAATGCCTGCTCATCTGTTTGGATTGGCTGTGTTTCATGCATGCACCATTTTTCAAAGCCCAGCAATTGTAGTTTTCACCCCTTCTTTGTATCTTTCATTTCCCCCACAGTTGCTATTTAATTAATTTGTTACATAATGAAAAACATCCAAACAAGAAAACAGTACTCCTTCTAAACATGTATGGTGCGACATTCTCAGCATCCCTAATAGAACCAAGCGTAACAGAACACAGTTCATGAGTTAAAGACACTGGTATGGGGTGACTTAACTCTGTCCCAAGTCTGTTGAACAGTAAGGGCTTGCATGATGGGGAACTTGGTGACAGAGCATTTAGCAGAAGGGGAGCCCCTTCCGGTAAATCTTTGGTTTGACACTCATCCATCACTAGTATTTCCAAGATGCTATAAAATAATTTTTTTCCCCAGGAGATTTTTTGTTGAACAGGTGTAATTGTGCTGGCGTGTAGGACTATAAGGAAGGGCCAAGCGCCAAAGAATAGATTCTTTTGAATTATGGTGCTGGAGAAGACTCTTGAGAGTCCCTTGAACTGCCAGGAGATCAAATCAGTCAATCCTAAAAGAAATCAACCCTAACTGTTCCCTGGAAGGCCAGATACTGAAGCTCAAATACTTTGGCCACCAAATGAGAAGGGAGCACTCACTGGAGAAGACCCTGATGCTGGGAAAGATTGAAGGTCAAAGGATTATATATATATATAATTCAATTTATACCCCACCCTCCCCACTGAGGATTATGTTGTATCAATGTAGTATTGAAATTCCCTGCATTGATGTTTTTAAAATGGTGCATTATGTGGAATTTTCTGCAGTAGATCTTTCCACACCAGGCGCAAACCTGCAGTGTTCTTCTTACCCCACGTTTTCAGAACTGAGGACTCCAAAAACGTGGTGTAAGAAGGAGAAAACTTCGGGTTTGCACCTGTTGAGGAAAAATCTACTGCAGAAAATTTCACATGATATGCAGTTTTGAAAACATCAATGTGGGGAATTTCAGTATTGCGGAAATGTTCAATGGTATGCTGATCATTTTTTTATCAATTAACTGTAGGGTAATTTCAGGTGAGTAGCCCTGGTGGTCCGCAGTAGAAGAGCAAGATTCAAGGCCAGTAGCATCTTAAAGACCAATGAGATTTCCAGAGAATAAGCTTCCTTTGTCAGATAATGTGTTATTTGGATGGTTGTCCTATAGTATTGTTCTATTACTTTGCTGTCTCTCAGTGCCACCTATAGGATTATCATAAACAAATTAATCTTTGATTGATGTCAAAAGAAAGAGCAGAAATGTCGAGGCATTTTCAGGAACTTGTTCTTGGGGGTGATCAGAAGAATTGGTCAGAACACTGTCTTGAGGGCCAAACACAGAGACCCAGTTTGATACAGTGGTTAAGAGCGGCAGACTCTAATCTGGAGAACCGGGTCTGATTCCCCACTCCTCCACATGCAGCCAGCTGGGTGACCTTAGGTCAGTCACAGTTCTTTCAGAGCTGCTCTCAGAGCTCCCTCAGCCCCACCCATCTCACAGTCTGTTATGGAGAGAGGAAGGGAAGGAGATTGTAAGTCACTCTGAGACTCCGAGTGAAGGGCGGGGCATAAATCCAACTCTTCTTCTTCCTCCGGGGTGGGGTGGGGGAAGGTGAGAGTATAAGTACTAAATAAATAAAATCAATTGTGTATTATTTACGACCAGCTGCTTTTTTGGGCTGCAGGACATCTGTCTTTGCCCGATGCACAAGTGTGAATTTTAATTGCCTATATGAGAGTCATCCTGGTCTCCACTTGTCTGAAGTTTGCCAGGGAGGAGCTCTTCGTCCAGGCATACAAAAACGTCATCTCAGTGAAAAAGTGAGATCTTTCTTATTTTTTATTGAAACCCAATAAAAACCCACTAAAGACTGAATAAAGAAAATGGTTTTCCTTAATCATTAGAATTTAAAAAACTATAATGAACAAAAAAAAAGCAAGTGGGAAAAATATGACCACCCTGACTACCAATTAGAATTTTGCCCTTTAAAAATCTGTTGTAACAAAATATACATTCTGGGACAGTGAGAACCGTTGCCCTATTTACCAGGGCTAAAACAGCTGAGACTGGGTATAATTAGTGTCTCTCAGTGCCACCTATAGGATTATTGTAAACTGGTTAATCTTGATTAATGTCAAAAGAAAGAGCAGAAATGTCAAGGCATTTGTAGGAACTTGTTCTTGGGGGTGATTAGAAGGATTGGTCGGAACATAGGAAACCTTTCCCTGCGCGGATTGTGATAACTATAGTTTTTCTAGTTCCTTCTTCATCTTGACCTTTTGGCCTCTCCTCCTGGTAATGCTACAGCCTCAATCTTGGAAGGCATTGCTGAATTGTTAAACACAGAACCTAGGCTGACTCCAGACTGCTTCCTGGCAATTAAGCCCATCTGCAGGAGGCTGTTTTTTGGAGCAATTACAAAGTCTTTACTTAAAGAGATTGATAAGGAAGGAAGGAGGATTCAGGCCAGCGACAGGAGGACAATTACCTCTGTGTTTGTGCTAAGAACAGAATGCTAGTGAGTCTTCTGACATGGTTTTATAAATAGGTCTTCCCTGATTCCCATTCTAATTGATTATAAGACTGAGCAGTCCGGATGCTACGTGGAGGGGAGAAAGCAACGAGGGGCAAATGTGCAGGCAAAAGAGCTTGTGATTGGAGCCTGCTCACAGCCTTTGTGGCAATTAGTTTCTCATCCCATACCATGGAAACTGAGATTGGCCTGATTGTGCTGGTGAATGCTGGCTTCTGTTAGATGGGGATGGACACCTGTCATGCATTCTCTTCCATTCTCATCCCACCAGTTTCCTGCACCGAGCGTGTAATTCTCATTTAGTCTGAAAATGTATGCGATGCTTCTTCAGAGAGTCCACTCAAGCTAGCTCACAAAATAGAACATGACAAGAGGCGGGACCCGCAATACTCATGGGGGGGGGGCGTATTCCCCACGGCTCCCAGCCTGCAGAAGCAGGAGACACGGCAGCAAGTGAGTTCAGCCTTCTCCCTCCCTCCCCCCCCAGTGGCAGTGGCAAAGCCGGCCCACCAAGCTTTCTCCTTCTTCTCCCTTTTTTTGTAGCGGCGGCCGCGAGGCCAGCCCACCAAGCTTTCTCCTTCCCCCTCCCTCCCCAGCAGCAGCAGTGGTGAGGCCAGCCCGCCAAGCTTTCTCCCTCCCCAATGGTGGTGGCAAGGCTGGCCCGCCAAGCCTTCTCCTGCCCCCCATCCCCTGTGGCGGCGGCAGTGGTGAAGTTTTCTCAGAGCACTCCCTGTGCATGCGCAGGGAATGCTCCTTTACTTTTAGGGGAATTTAAGTATCCCCCTATAGGGTTTTTACAGTTTTTCGATTTTTCTGCACATCTGGGGATTACCCCAAATGTGCAAGAAAATCTCCCTGCCCCCCCAGGTGCCTCCGATGTGCGGATTTAGATATCCGCACGTGGGGGGTGCCTTGGCTATTAGATATATAGATAAAATCATAAAACAGCATGCAGTTTTTAAATCAAAACATATCTGTAGTGTAGAAACATCTTTGTATGGGCTGTTATTGATTTACACTTTGAAAAGTGAACTATAAATGCAGTAAAAATTTTTTAGAGTTTATGTGAATTTTGCTTGGGTTGTCGTGATCACAATACACATTGGGATACAAATTTAATCTGTGTAGGAATCCATAC
Organism: Gekko japonicus; assembly: GCF_001447785.1. Taxonomy (NCBI): domain Eukaryota; kingdom Metazoa; phylum Chordata; class Lepidosauria; order Squamata; family Gekkonidae; genus Gekko; species Gekko japonicus. The sequence continues at coordinate 404,584 of NW_015161983.1, read as the reverse complement.
TATACAAAGGTGTAAACTATATGTACCCTCTCTTCCTCCAAAATCTGGACTTTTGCATTTCTGTTCCATGACATGAACAACTCTAATCAGAATGTAGTATTCTGGGGAGAATTTCTATGGGGCATTCAGGGCTCTTTTTGTAGCAGGAACTCCTTTGCATATTAGGCCACTCCCCCTAATGTAGCCAATCCTCCAAGAGCTTACAGAGCTCTTCTGACAGGAGCTAATGTAAGCTCTTGGAGGATTGGCTACATTAGGGGTGTGTCGCTTAATATGCAAATGAGTACCTGCTACAAAAAGAGCCCTGCGAAACCATTACCACAAAAGAAGGACAAGAGGAGGGGAGAATAGTATGAAAAACCACTTGGGGCCTTATTCAGAGAGTAAAGCAGGAGATAAATAGAAAAATAAATAAATACACATGAATATCCATATATGAAAGTCATTCTAGGAAGCCATGCAAACTGCTCTATCTGATGAAAGCATTGGTTCTTTGAATTCATTTGGCCCTCAGCAAAGCCTTGAGCTAGGGGTGATCCATGATCTGTTCTCCAAAGAGAATACAGAACTTAAGAAGAGTTATTTTGCTCGGCACTAGTAAGAACGGGCCCTGGTTAGCCCGGTCTTGTCTGATCTCGGAAGCTAAGTAGGGTCAGCCCTGGTCAGTAATTTTAAGGGAGACCTCAAGGAAGTCCGGGGTCCCTATGCAGAGCCAGGCAATGGCAAACCACCTTTGTTCATCTCTTGCCTTTCTTGTTGTGACTCAAGGAGGACTACAGAATAAATCATACAGCACAGCTAATTAGCAACGCAACTGGACTAGGAATACAGAATTAGTAGACAATGTGGACCAGAAATGCCATGGCAAGGTGTGCTATGGAGGCTGTAGAAAATGGAATTAGAAATGCAGAAGACAATGCAGTAAAAGCAAGACACTGCCTAGAATAATCGTTGCCATGGACTCATTGCTGGGGACTATAATCCTGTTCCATTATACTACTGCCCTCCTGGACTGCTCCAGTCTTCTACAGTTCCAATCCTTTCATAAGAATGCCACCCCAAACATCTCTGTTTCGCACATTCTGTGGAATGATAGGTGGAAACATTCCTGATGCCCTTTGTCTGGCCATTCTGTAAGGTAGGACCCACCACAGGGAAAGCATGAGAACAAGCGACAGCTGATTTTACCCATCTGGTAATTTCCCTTATGGTAAAAGGCACAATCTAGGTCTTGCATTTTGAATCAGGGCACCATAATCCATTTTATATGTAACTGGTGGGAAATGTAAGTACTGTGGGGGGCAGGTAATTACTGTGGGGGGGCATGATCGGTGTTGCTGCATGATGATGTCGCTTCCAGTGTGACCTGGAGACAGGGAATTACACTGGGGCAATGCTGTTGCACATGCGCAGAAACTCTCTGGAATGACAACAATTGCTCCCTGCTCAGCCCGCTTGTTTCTACTCATCAACCAGCTGAACATTAGTGGGAGGTTGCCCTCCATAAGTGGGTGCCTAGCAAGCCTATTTATATAAGGAAGTACAACCATGGCCCTCGCCATTGTGAATGGCACACATGCTTTTAAATGGCTGGTTTCCTCCACACAATAACAGAAAAACTGAAGCCTGATCCTGTTCTGCTTTCTGATCCAATTTTTTTCAAAATGCAGGACTAATATTATACTTCTGAAGGTCACAGAGTTGTCCAGTAGAGGTTCCATATAGACAGCCTATCAGATTTATGTACCAGCAATTGCATACAAATCAAGGGCATGATCCATTTCCACGTGGGTTGAGCTGTCGTCCCTCCCCTCCTGGCTGCCACTGCTGCCACTGGTCATGCCATTACACAGAACTGGATGCATGAAAGGCCCTATCATAGATAAACCCAGCTGCCATCCTTCTCGCGAACCCAAGGGTTCTGGTAGCTTGCTGTCTTGGGTCCTGGGGAGGAGATCAATGACTGGATAAGTGTGGCAGATACTCATGGGTGTCTTTGTGGCAGGGAAGTGACTGTGATGGCAAGGCAGGGTCATATGCACACCTGGAAGATATCAGCCCCAAACAGGAAGTGACATCAGAAGCTGTTGACACTGTTTGTACGTTTGGCTTAAGACCTCTGGTCAATGAAGCTAATAAATGAAAGGAAAGAAGCTGTTGACAGGACCACATTCCTTCTTCCCTATGTCCAGTGGGTAATCAGGGCAGTTGACTGATTAGATGGCCAAGGTGCAAGCAGGCCCTTTAGATCCTCTTACTTAGTGGGAAAACCACAAATATAACCCACACAGTATCATGTAGCTGGGCCAGCTGAGTGAGCAGGACATCCTCTGGAGCTCAGAGCAAGGCACTCTTAAGTGACAGAATATGAGGGGCATCCCTTAAGAAATTCTCTATGGAACCTTGTTCTACTTGCCAACCACACTGTGCATGGAATGAGAAGGCCAACAATTAGGTTGCCAACCTCCAGGTGGTAGCTGGAGCTCTCCTGGGATTACAACTGATCTTCAGATGACAGAGATCGATTCCCCTGGAGAAAATGGCCACTTTGGAACTGGAAGTGGGACTTTATGGCACTATATCACATTGAAGTCCCCTCCCCCTTCTAAACCCTGCCCTATCCAGGCTCCACCTCCCAAATCTCCAGGTATTTCCTAACCTGGAGCTGGCAATCCTGGCCAACAATGAGATAAGCCTCCTGAGAGGAAAGATGCCTTGCTTATGAAGGTATCCGCCAGGCCAAAGACTTGAGGCCATGGCTATGCACTTTGAGGCTTCCTTTCTGTAACCAGCTTCACGTTCCTGTGATGTCCACTGAGGACAAAGTGGGAAGAGGGACGGATGGAAGAGGGATACTCAGAACCTTAGGTCCTAAAGTGACACCTCGCTGAGTGAGGACTGATTTGCCTGATTCCTTTTTTAAAAAGACTAAAAGGTAACAAACTTTGCTGCCCGCCATTATTCTTCTTGCAAACACTGCTATATTGAAGAAAACTTTTTACTGCATAGTTAATACATTCCTCATTATAAAATACAGACCTATTCAACAGTTGATGTGACTTCTAAAACATTGATGAAGCAATGTGCTTTGTTTAAAATGATTAGACACTGGGTGCTACACTCTGGATTAATAAAACATACGATTTCTCTGCTTCTCGTTAAATATATACCTCCCCCAAGGAGAAGGCTGGGATCATCAGCGACTTCAAAGTAATTTACAGTTATTGTTGGTAGAGGTTTATGGCTTGGTTCACATCTGTTTCCCCTCTTATATTTAATACGTTGCCTTCTTCCGCTCAGAAGAAATGCTGTTTACAAAGCAATGGCTCTCCACAGGGTTGCCCGTGTTAGCCGAAATGGTTTCCTTTTGTTGCTTGAATGACATCTGTAAAAAAATTAGACTTGGACAGAATCGTCTGCTCCAGAACTGTATGATTAGGCTGCTTTGGTAGAGTACATGCTTTGCATCCAGAAGGTTCCAGGTTCATTCCCGGCTGAATTAACATCTAAATATCTTGAATTCAGTCTAAATATTTGGTCACTGTTGGGGAAATCTCCTTGTATCTTCAAATAATCTTGAAGCAGTCCATAAAATCTCTCTGCCAAATTTGGCCTCCCAGAGTCTTCTGGTATGCCTCTAAAACACAGGTTATTAGATCTGCATTGGGTCCAAAATTTCAAATTTTTGTTCTGCATTCTCAGTCTGGCAGTCTTTCTGAATCTGATTATATATATTGGCTGAATCTGAATTAACACTGAAGCTAAATATATATCATTATTTTTTTTGCTTCTTTAATTCTTATAATTTCTTGTGTTTGCTCTTGTAATTTTACATTAATTTATGACTGTCCACCCAATTTTGTTTTTTTGTCATTAACATCTTTTTTTTTCTTTCCCCGAAGGGGATTTTTTTTATTTGCATTTCTAAAATAACTACATAACTATAACGAAAGAAGGGGAGGGGAAAGACTACAGACTAAGGGAGACAGAGAAAAAGGCACTAAAAGCCCAAGTGTAGAAGGTTACATATGCTTATAGATACAAAGTTGTAACTCTTATCAATTAACTTCTGACATGAGGAGTTTCCTTGTTCATCACTTCAAGTTAAAATCCAGCTTATCTGTCTAAACAGAGAATAGCTCCAAAGCTAATTAAAAAATATAAAGACCTTAAAAGACATTGACATCTCCCATTGTGCTTCCCCTCCTTCCCCACAAACATGATGTTGGTGGAGCCTAGATTCACTCAGTCCATACAGTCATCGCAATTTGTCCTCTTCCTTCTCTATTGATTCTTCTTTCATAAGCAGCTTTAATGAAACAGGCTCTGTCCAGTTAGTACCGCTTTCTTTTTCCAGGGCTTTCACTCGCTTGTTATGGTACAAGAGTCCAATCACTTTTTAATCTGCTTGCCACCATCCAATACAAGCTATACACAGTCTCAATTTCATCTATAAACCAAGATTCGCTGCTTCGTCTTCTAAACACTATCCCTTTAAAAGTCTCGCCACATTTAGAGCCGTTCCCGTTGAATATCCCACTTTAGCCAGCAGATGGCACCCGATTCTATGCTGTAGGAAGAGTCTATGGTTAGGTCACCTGACCTACCCCTCCGTTTTTCTTCTTCCTGAGAGAAGCTTGCGTCCCACCTCCCTCAATGTCTTCGATCGCCATCTTGGAGGGTTGTTTACATTTACCGATAGAAGTTGCCAAAGTCTCAAAGGTCTGTAAACGCTTTTATAAGGAGATTTCTCTGATCTAGTCCTTCTACTATAATTCATTGCCACTGTTAGCTCAGTCCCCCACCGTCCCGCTTCGTTCATTCGCTTGAGGGGGTAGGGCGTCCCCTCCCCCTTCCCGCTGTAGTTTGTGGGGGCTTCGCAACAGGGCTCCAATGTCTCGCTTTAACTTAAACTCACTCATCCGTCTTCAAAAATGATCCAGCAGGTCTCCCTGGGATCTCGCTAGGCAGAGTAAAATCACCAAACCTTCATACGCTTGTCCCAGTGGTCGCTTCGAGTCCAATACTGGGAATCAGGGCAGGACCTTCAGGACAGAGAGCGGCCCTCCTGTGCTGGCTGTCGGCCAGAGGTAGGGCTCTCCAAAGCCCCCTGGCTAGGAGTCCATTGCCTATGGACTCCATGGGGGAGTGCACACAATCACGCTCCCTCCTAATCTCCGATTCATGGCACACGTCTCTCGGAGGAACCGAGAGATGCAGCCATCGTTGAGGCACCAAAAACTGGCAACATCTTATTGAATTAATGAATAAACCCATTGTTTAGTCCACAGAGAGGATACTCCAGGAGATATGTGCAGTAAGATAAAGTTTATCCAAAAGATGAGAATTTAGATTGCTATAGTTTTATCTGCTTCAGATATTTCTGCTCTGTTTTAAGTTGGAACTTTCTTGAAAGGAGTAGTTAAATTAGACACAGTTCAGTAGTTTATTTCAGCACTGCTCCCATAAATCTCTTGTTAGTTCTCTGTAATCTTCAGTCCACAAATTTTCAGAAATTCTCTTACTGGTGAAGTCAGATGCTGCTGGCAGTCTGCCAGTCTTCTAAAATAGGTTATAGTTACAGGGTGGATCTTTAAAAATGATCCAGAAGATTACAGATTTATAAAAGGGGGGGGGAGGAGAAAAAGTAGAAGTGGGGGTCAACCTTTGCCAGCAAAAGCCCTACTTATTCTTTGCTGATCTTGATGTTATCAGAACCCAAGTGAAACCTGAGTAAATCAGCCCCCCTCCATGGATTTGTCTGTCAGCTGGATCTCCCCCATAGGGGAGAGGTGAGGATAGGAGAATAAATTATCTCTATCTCGGTGTAATACACCTACAGCATGGTAAGTCCGAAGCCTTCTGTTCAGTTCACCATTGCCCCAGAAGTCTGACACCCAACCTTACAGAAGACAAGATGAAGTCCTGTGGAACACCCTGTGCCAGTGGTCAAGGGACACAGCAGTTGACTTCTAGCATCACCTCCCAAGACCACCAGGAGCTCCCTACTACTATCTGTGCCATGTGGGCCAGAAGGATACTGACATCAAAGACCACTGAGATGGTCAGGGTCATCTATAGGGGCACCCTGCCCACTGACCAGCACAGGTTATCTATGAGGGCAACCAAAGCAGCTTCTATTCCCTAGCTAAGTCAGAAGCAATTTAAATAGGGTTTGGGGTAACCCATATTACCCAGAAACTCACAGAGCATGTTGCATAAAAAGGATAGACTTAAGAAAAGTCAGCAGTTGCTTAGGTCCATGGGGTCCAGGAATGATTTATTTATTAATGTCCTTAGTATTGTCTCTTTCAGGGTCATGGGAACTGACCCATCTCACAATGAGGTATTCATTATCAGAATCACTCACTTGGATGGATCCAACCTGTTGGTTCACTGAATCTCATCCAATTCTCCTCCATTTTACAGATCCTGCCCCACATGGCTTTTATACATGTAGGTTCCATGATTCCTAGCATAGTCTTTTTGGGTGGTTAAAGAGGACACTTTCCCCCATTTTTACCAGCAGAAAAGCTGCTTGGATCCAGTCCACTGAGATTTTATCAGCCAAGTTACTCAGAGATGTCAGATCTTCTCCAAGGATTCTGTCTACATATTCAGACTGCACAAGCCGAAAAGAGGCATTCTACGTAATCCACAGAGGGAGGCCAGCCTGCAATACCCACTCTTCCCCACTCACAACAACATGGCAGGTCAGCATTGATTTTGAACAAGTGTTAGAAATGAGATGGGGAAATGGTAGGCTGGACACACAAAACAAAACTAGCCAACTCTTCATTCTTTCCATGTTGAACTAGATCAGGAGGGTAGGGAATAGGAAGTCAGCTTTGTTGCCCATTTCAAACCTCCAGTTTTATAAGCTGTCAGTGCTACCATCTACTGGATGACTTCTGCAACATAAACCAATGGAAACATGGGGCAATAATCCAGTCAGAATTGGGGCAAGAAATCCACATTCCCAATCCTGTCCAACTTGCTCTTGAAATATTAGCACCATTAGGACAAATCAAGCAGTAGAAACAGCTAAGCTGTTTAGATTAGAACTGAAGCAGCATGGGTTATACAGAGTGTCATGGAACAGAATTGTAGTCTATTGCAGCAACTATTCTTATTTACTCCACCTTTGAAATTCCACTTACTACACTGTTTATAGAACAAAGTTTGAGTCCAGTGGCACCTTTAAGACCAACAAAGTTTAATTCTGGGTATAAGCTTTCATGTGCATGCACACTCACAAAAGCTTATACCCAGAATTAAACTTTGTTGGTCTTAAAGATTCCACTGGACTCAAACTTTGTTCTGTTGCTTCAGACCAACACAACTACCCACCTGCATATATCTACACTGTTTATAGTATACTTTGCCTTAGGCAGTTTGTGGTTTACATTGTTTATAGTATACCTTGCCTTAGGCAGTTTGTGACTCACATTGTCTTTTAATTATACACTATTGCAAAGTTCATTGGAAGTCTTACACTGTAAGAGTGTATTCCTTTTATTTTTTTCCCAGCAAGGAAACCAGGCTATAAATAAAAAAATAAATAAGCTAAGTTTATCAAAATCAACCCACGCAAAGAAAGATTTTTAAAATTTTGAAATCTTTTAAAAGTAAGTATAGACAGAGATACAATGCAATGCAATATTCAAGTCAATTAATTTTTTTTAAAAATAAGGAAAATACAAACTAGTATCAGCCCAGACTTAACTTTCAGGTGGTGTTTGGTTAGCTGGCATGATATTTTTGTGCAGAAGATCACCCAAAATTAGTCCAAAATAGAAATAAAATGACTTGGAAAAGCTTTAAGCATAGATTGGGAACATCAGCACTCTGGACAGTTCCACTTTTGCGAGCTTGGCAGCGGGATAAAGAGATGTGATGGATCCCACTTATTTAACAGTTTGGGGGAGGACATTTCGAGCAGAGGGCAGCATGTTTACCCATATTTTGAATCCCATGCAGAGACAGTTTGGGAACAATTAAGAGCAGAGAAGCCACAGGCTAGCACCCCCCCCCCGCCATATCTCTGGTTTAAATCAAGCTTTACACAAAACAGCACAGCTGTTGGGGCTTTTGTTAGCCCTGGGCAGAGAGGAAAAAATATATAACATCTTTTAAGCAGTAACCTGTAATTATAAACCATCACTTAGCTGACAATTAATCCCAACCATAGTCCCACAGGTTCAAAGGCTTAATTACTTAAGGAGTTTTTTGATCCCAACCAATTAATCTCTTGAATTCTACACTCTCAGAGGGGCTGTACTTAGTAAAAGCCTAGGAAATTGGAAACTTACCCATGTTGGACTTCAGGAATAATTGTATTGTTTCCTGACATTTTTGAATCATAAGCTCTCCTGGAGACCAGAATACTTAGTGACTGAGCCCAGCTTAGTCAAAGAGGAAATATATACCCATAATGCTGAATGCCCCCCCATCCCTCCACCAGAGTGGCAAGGGGACCTGGCAACCCTACTATGTGGAGAAAGGCAAATGGCAAAGCATCTCTGCTCATCTTCTGCCTATGGATGGGGTTGCCATGAGTCAGTTAGGACTCAATGGCACGTTCTTCTTCTTTCATATGTTGCCAAGCAAGGATAAGACATTAACAGTGCAATCCTTAGAACCCTTTTCTGGGAGGAGGCCCCCCTGAAGAAAGTGGAACTTACTTTTGAGTAGACCTACTTAGGATTGCTCCTTGACTTGCTCACAGAAGGACAAGCCGTAGAGTAATGGGGCTGTGCCAGCAGAACAAAAGCATGGCAGTGCCTACAGAGTAAACCTCACCACTGGGGGCTATATTTCAAGGTATTCATAAAAACATCAGGAGAACAGAACCGACCAGCTCTTTGATCTGGCTGAGAATAATCCAACATGTAGAATTAAAGAAGACTGAAAGTCAAGGCAATATAAAAGAGCAAGTCCAACTTCCCGTTTTAATGGCTTCATTTTCTGGTTGCTGCTTTGCCACTGAAATAAGTGCAGACAGTCATTTAGGAAAGCAGCTGCTGAATCGTAATAGAAAGAAATGAATGGAAAACTGGCAGAGTTATTGTTTAGCATGGGACTAATTTAATTACCACTATGGTGAGTAACGATTGCCCAGACACCCAATTTGCATATTTAACTCCACACAAGTACGCATTGCAGATCTACAGATTTTATCCTACAACCTGTTCCATTCATTAATTTTTGCCCTTCTGCTTTACAGATGTGGCATTTTAAAGAAGGATCTTAATTACAAGGCATCTCTTCCTTACAATCCAAAAGAATGCATTTTACTAGTGTGTTAGAAATGCAGCCCCAGCCTCTGAAGATAAATCTACCACTGGTAATAGCAGGGATCAACTCACAGTTTGGCTCTGAACCACTGGGGTTGCATCCAAGGGTGCACATAGGCATTTATGGATCCAGGCTCCAACATCTGGATCTCTAATCCATAATTTGGCCTTCAAGCATTACCATCAGGGAACACTTTTTTTTATAGACAGTTGATAATTTGGGGTCAATGCTAAGTTTTTTCCCCCCAATACTGTCCTTGGCAAGCTAACTCCTCCCTCTCTGACTTGAGGGAGGAGGAGTTAACTAAAGGAGTGGATATCTGAAGAGTCTGACTATAAAGTCTTTCAGACAGGTTCACCTCTTGAATAAAGGGAGAGACTCCTTGTCTTAGTGGTGTTAAACATAACCGGAGAAAGAATTCCATCTAAGAATTCAGTCACTGTCAGCTTGTGCTGAAGTACGTTTTCACACAGATACCAAGAACTGGAGTCTGAGATTTTTGGCAAAGAGTGACTGGGTAGCAGGCTGAAGCTCCCTATCAGGCCAAAAGGAATGGGATTATATTTTCAGGGAAGAAATAGAAGTCCTGTCCAGTTATATAGGGAATTGACACTGAGGCAGTCCCTGGTCTGTAGTGAAAGGAAATGGTTATAGACTACTCAGGGGAAAGAAGAAACATTGTGATTTCAGAAAAGGGGAAGGAATTTGATCCGCTAAAAGAGTGACCTGTCCAGAAAATATGAACAGTTCTCAGGAAACTATATGCAGAAACATTGCAACTGAAACGTAAGTACTTGGTCAACCAAGAATAAGAACTAAGATAAGAACCAAAAATGTGTAAAAAAACCCAAGCTGCTTCAGCACCATCTTGTCTGTCAACTGAACAACATGGCCAACAACGTTTCCCTCCGCCTTTCCAATACCTGACTACCCCATACCATCCCTGCCTATTAAATAAAATCTTTATTATTGTTCGCTGTTACACAGTCTCCAGTGCCATTTCAAGGGATCTCAAAAGAGGGCTCCTGCTGTCTCCTGACAAGTTCCTGGGCTGGGCAAAAGCCAAATTAACTTCTGTCAAAGGGTGGGACACAACCTCCAATATTATCACGCTACTGGGGGCTTTCTCAGTACCTGAAGGGAACTAAGCATTTGGTGGGGGAAATCTGCCTCGCAGTGAAGAAGAAGCAGGGGTCAATCATCGCTATCCCGGTCAGGGCTACTTGGATGGGAAAGCACTGAGGTTGGTACGCAGCCTTGAAAGCTCTCATGGGGTTGCTGTAAGTTGGCTGCAACTTCACGTCTGTCCATCTCTTGCCTTGAAAGCCCTCATGGGGCTGCTGTAAGTTGGCTGCAAGTTGACTTTCCAATGAATGTCAGTGCACCCATTATTACTGTAAACAGGCATACCTTATTCATCCTAGCCATTTGTGTTAACCATATCCCAAAATACGGTAATTGTTCTACAAATCTGGACACACGCATAGCTTATGTAACATGGCAGGTCAATATTATTCTCTATGGTGAAAAAACAAAGATGCGTCAAGACTCTATCTGTTTGGGGAAAGAAGGATGGCTTTCAAAAAAGCGGCATTTCATGTTGTTTACCTCTGCAGGCCATGAGCATGCTTCGTGTCGAGAAACTTACAATTAAACTGCGGTGAGTTATTTCCATTGAAGTCATTCACAGCAGGGTGTAGCATTTAAAATATAGGCAACAGTAACAACAAACTGCATGGGCTAGAGACCACATAAGATTCTCAGTGGGAAGAAAAGGCAGAAAAGGTAAAAAATAATGAGTGTGTCTAGTTGGGGGGTGGTGGAGCTTAAACTTAAGAAGATAAACTGGACATCACAAAGTGGCTTCTCTTGGAAATTGTGCAGTTGCATGTACTGGAAATGAGCTTCCAATATGCTACTGTTAATATTTCATTAAGATCAGAGGGTTTTTAAAAGTGCAATTTGTGACAATGATGTAATGTTGTATTTTCTTCCACCTATTTAAAACCATGTATCACCACTGTTACGTATTCCGGCCTGAAAATTCAAGCCAGCTATCCACATCGCACTTCTAAATCTGACCACAAAGTTCTGATACTTCCAAAACAAATGCTCGAACTCATCATTATAGACCAGTGATCTTCAGCTAAGGCTGTATGCCTTTCAGAGATCAGAAGCTAATGTCTGTGCCTTCCTTGCTTGACCAAGCGGACCATCCCCAGTTCATTCTAAAAATAGTCTTCAGTCCTAAACTTAGTCTGAAGACATAAAAATAGTCTTAAGACCTAAACTTCCATGCTTGCCTTGTGTTGCTTAAGCGAACAAAGATGCTTAAGCAACCAAATAGAAGAATGTCATAATAATAATATTAATATCTTTCGATTTATTGATCGCTCAATCCTGCAGGGCTGCTGGCTCTGAGCGATTTACAGTTACACAGGTTTTCACAAGGGACTAACAATGATAGGGGTAAGGGAGGACAACATATAATTCTTTAAATTGCACGCTTTTGCAGCCGATGGGGATTTTGTTCAGCTGTAAGCTTCAGTCGTGTTCCGGGCGGCATTCATTTCGGCTTGGCTTGATGACGTTAATTCTTCCTGGGCTGGCTTTGAGCCGTAGTGCCACACTGCCACCGCCTGGCCGGATTGGCCCATTACAGGCTTCTTAATGCCAAAGAGGTCTTTTTTCAAGGCTTCCAAGCTTACGAGCTGGACATTCCATTTGCTGGCTAACACCTCCCCTACGGGGGTTTAGTGTGCCCACCCTCTCTAAGGAGTGGTACCCATTTTATCTACTCGCCAAAGCTTTTAAACTGCTGGGTGGACGGCGAGCTGGGGACAAGGCTGGTAGCTCACACCAGCGCGGGCTAGAACTGACAGCAACTCTGTTCAGTTCAGATGTTAACCAGAGGATAAATCCTCTGTGCCACCACTCCCCTTTTCCTATACTCATTCAGTATACATGAGTGGATCCCTAGACTCATTCAGAGGAGTCTGAAATACAGGCCAGGACGAAGGACTGGATCCACCATAGACACTACAAAGGCCATAAGACTTCGACATTCAGAAGATGCGCCTTCTTCAGCAGGTCTTTATAAAGCACACTTAACCAACTTCGCAGTGTTCCTTCCAACACAGTACCCTACCCAGTGCACCAAGCCAATACTTTTAATGCTTTTACTTCAATCACTTATTCGGAGCCCTAGTCAGGAGTTTAGAATATTATACCTTCATCTTGTGGTTTGGGTGCTCTCTGTGAAACATTTTCAAAGTGCCTCAACAAAAGCAGTAAAACTTTAAAAAGAAAAGAAAACAACACTTTTAAAAAGTAGCAACACAGGACAGTAAAAGCAGCAAAAATGAATTTTAGAATGACAAACAGCAATAATAACCAGTGGAGATATACCTATTTATTTAAATAGTTATACCCTGCTTTTTTATCAAACAGGAACTCAAAGCAGCTTACAATATTATTCTCCCCTCCTCCCATTTATTCTCACCACAAAGTTGTGTGGTAGATGAGACTGAGAGAGAGAGGGAGAGAGAGAGATGGAGAGAGAGGTCCAAGATCACGGAGCATGGCAGAGTGGGTACTTGAACCCAGGTCTCCCAGTTCCTAGTTCAACAACCTAATCATTACACAATGCTGCTGCTTCATCCATATAAATAGGATGGGGCAGGGAGAGGCCTGAACGAAGGATTTGGGGAAACAGTTTTTTTCTTAGTACCTGAAAAACAGATTTAGTGCCAGGTGAGTCCCTGTGAAGTGCTTCTCAGCACTTTGGAAGAAATCTTGGCGTTTGCTCACCTTGTGTCTGAAAGTGAAGGCCCGCAGAGTGCATCCTCTGCTCTATGACTGAAGTCTTTGTTCTGTTGGAGAGCCAGTTTGGTGTAGTGGTTAAGTGTGCGGACTCTAATCTGGGAGAACCGGGTTTGATTCCCCACTCCTCCACTTGCACCTGCTGATGTGACCTTGGGTCAGTCACAAGCTCTGGCACAGCTGTCCTTGAAAAAGAGCAGTTT
>NW_015161983.1:387862-391141 GCF_001447785.1 Gekko japonicus | reverse complement strand
CTTCTTCTTCTTCTTCTTCTTCTTCTTCTTCTTCTTCTTCTTCTTCTTCTTCTTCTTCTTCTTCTCTGTGTTCCGTCATTTCTCCATTGGGCCCACACGGAAAACATTTGAGAAAGTAACAATGCTCTAGCGAATTATCAAATTATTGCAGTCAGGGTTTATGCAAAGGGAGATTTAAGGGGTAGGAAACATTACCAGTGCCACACAATAGTGGGCTGAATATTAATCAAAGAGTGCCGGTGGAAGTAAATCCATAATGGCTGGAACTGTGGGTGCTATTCTAATAAAAATCGTAGCCATGATGCACCAAATGATGGACGGGCCGTCATTTTAAAGAGGAAGTTAATGTACAGCCTAATGGACCATCCTGTTAGGAAATTCTCCATGGGATTTTATTATCTGACGACAGTTTTAGCTTTTGCATTTAATAATGTATACAAATACTTCTAAAGCTTAGGGTTTTTTTAAGACCAAATTTGTGATGCTTCAAGGAATAATGCTTCTCTGACTGTTGCAAGCATGCTGCATTAATCACTGCTTTAGCCGACAATGGCTCATTATTTATCACCAGTATTTTCTGCATGAAATAGTGTAATTTCCATCCATAAGCTGATGCGGTGTACAAGCAGTTTGTCTGGGGAGGGGGGGATCGAGGAAACATTTGCAGGGAAGAACTGGTGGCTAAATGTTCTGAGGTTCACAACTGGGTAAAGGTTGAGTTAGTATTATATTTTAAAAAGTGTATTATATTTTAAAAACTGCATTGTATCTGCTTGCTTTATTTATTTATTTTTATTTGTTCCCATTGGCATCAATGGAAAATATGCTTGAATGTCACCCTATTGATCATCAGGGTTGATTTGGCTGATTTGGTTGGCTCTTGAAACTGCACACTCAGTGGAAGAAGACGACCACCCCAGATCCAAGGAGCATTCTGTTCTTCAGGCAAGGGTATACATAGCTGAGCTCCCCTGCTAGAACCTCCAAAAATGTTCAAGTTCTGTTTGTAGGAAAAGACATTTCTGTTTGTAATTTTTTTCCTTGTTAGATGGCAGTTTGCAGGGATTTTATCCCTCACTAAGGCCTGCCAAATTTTAGAAAAGATCGTCAATTCATAGGCAAATAACCACAATGTTATGTAGAATTGCTTTAGTCTAAGCCCACTGATTTGGTGGATTTAGACTGGGGTAATTCTCCATGGGACTGCACTGTGAACTTTTCACTTGCAAAACAATCACAAGGAGACAAAATGACATCGGTACAAAGGAATGTTTCCTGCTGCCCCCTAAGACTGCAATCCTAAGAACACTTTCCCGGGAGTAAGCTCCATTTCATAATTTGAGATTTACTTCCACGTAGGCCTGCGTAGGACTGCTCCCTAAAACTATCAAATGGTGGGGGAATTCTGTGTCTAAAAAAAAACAGAATACTCGCTGAATGGAAATAAAATCTGCCTCCCAATTTTCCTCGGTCAATGTCAACATTTTTCTCACAGTCCAGCTGGCATCCTGTATTGGAACCAGGCTGGGAGAAAAATGAAGAAGTCAGTCTAGCCTTATACCCCTCTCACCCATATCTATTTTTGTTTTTTCTTCACGCATGAATAGGACTCATGCATCAATACATTTGACCCTGAAGACTGCTTGTCTTCTCCCTTTGCTCTACCCCAGTATCGTACCAACTCAGCCCCTCCCATGGCTGCTCTTAAATAGAATTAAAGTTGAAAGAGATCTTGGAAATTTGACCTTTATTCCTCAATAATCTCTCCTCCCTGCCCCATGTACTAAATGAAAGTCTCTCTGTTTTTGTACATATATATTTTAGTTCTGGTTTTTAACTCATCTTATGATGTGTCTGTATTAAATTCTGTTTTTAGTTGTTAGCTGCCTTTGTGGGCCTGCCTGGGCTGAAAGGCAGTATATAAAACTTTTAAATGAATAAACGCACAGATTATATGTGTGTATGTATTTATTTATTCATTAAGGGGCAGAAACTTGTTTAAATCCCTCATCATTTTGTGTGATTTGTGTTTGACTGAAACCTTTTGAGTTGAAGAGAAGGACCTGAAGCTAATGGACTCTTTAAACAAAAAAGAAGAAGGAAAAAGTAATTTCCCCTTTAAGTGGTATGTTTAACATGGCCTTCCCACGCACCACTTACCCAAAGTAATTTTAGCTAGAAAATAATATTTCTGTTTATTTGGTGCCCAATATTTTTATTACCTCTCCCCTCTTTTTTTTTGATTTGTCAATACCTTTTCTTTCTGATTGTTCAGGCTTAATGCTCCGGAAAGGGGAGGGGAATGGCATTTTTTTAAACAGACAGTTAACTCTGAATCCTGGCAAGAGATGCTTATAATAGCCAGTACAGTTCCCAAATGAGCTCAGTGAGGTTTGGGTCATGAGCCAGGGGATAAGGTTCCATTAATTGCTCAAGTGGCACACTGCGGGGGAAGCCGTTCTTGGCTCACACACTCTCTGACTGCATGGCACCTCTGTGGGCCCATGAAACTAACTGCACAGCTTACACTAGCCATCATGTGGGCCAAGGGCACAACTTCAGCATGGGAGTGTCCAGAGAGGAAGGATGCCTGCCATTTCCCAGGGACCCTTCCTGAACTCCCAGGACCTTCATGTCATGATAACAGTGGCAGAAGATGCTTGAGTCATCTCGGCATCTCCCTCACTTAGGATGTGGGCACTTGCCAGAACCTGCAAGCATGGGAAGCAAATGCATGGGAGGTAGTGTAGCAGTTAAAAAGGTCATACAAGGGTGGGGGAGATCTGGGTTAAAAATCCATGCTCTCTCATCTAGTTATTGGCTTAAATATTTATATGCTGATTTCCTCCCCAGCGGGGACACAAAGCAGCTTACAATAGAAATGTAAACAAGCAGGAGGAAAGAAATGCTCCAAGGGGAACACAGGGCTGGGCCTCCCTCCCTCCCTGTTTAGTGTAGTGGTTAGGAGAGTGGACTCTAATCTGGGAGAACCAGGTTTGAGTCCTCACTCCTCCACTTGCAGCTGCTGGTGTGACCTTGGGTCAATCACAAGTTCTCTCAGAGCTGTTCTCTCAAGAGCAGTTCTTTCTGAGCTCCCTCAGCCCTTCCTGCCTCACAGGGTGTCTGTTGTGTGGAGGGGAAGGGAAAGGTGATTGTAAACCACTCTGAGTGAAGGGCAGGGTATAAATCCAATTTCTTCTTCTTCTTCTTCTTCTTCTTCTTCTTCTTCTTCTTCTTCTTCTTCTTCTTCTTCTTCTTCTTCTTCTTCTTCTTCTTCTT
>NW_015161983.1:379276-386056 GCF_001447785.1 Gekko japonicus | reverse complement strand
AGCCCAAGCAAGCCAGCTGCTGGAGGGAAGGAGAGGCGGTTTAAACCACCTTCCCTTCCCTTGGCTTGCTCAGGATCCCCGCGGCTGTAGACAGCCCGAGCAAGCCAGCTGCTGGAGGAATGTGCATTCGGTTCGTCTGAACCAAATGCACCCCCGAAAATGGCCCATTCAGGCCCCTTTCAGAAGTACAAGCGGATTCCAAAGTCTTTTGGCCAGCCGAATGTCAATTTCAGCTCCATTATATCCTATGGGCCATTGAAGTCAATGGTGAAAACAAAGGGTATATTCTGGGGGCTGGAGGGGAGGGGGTTTGAGGAAGAGGCTCAAAAATCGCAGGGTAGCTGCTGGAGCCTCTCCCAAAGATACCCGCCATGTTTCAGCAACATTCAACAAGAGGGTCCAATTCTATGGGCCCCCAAACAGGTTGCCTCCATCCCCTCCAGTGTTCTCTATGGTTATGGTGGGGAAAAAGTTACTTTTTCCCACCATAGAGAACAATGGAGGGGATAGGGGCAACCTGTTTGGGGGTCCGTAGAATTGGACCCCCTGGTCCAATGTTCTTCAAACTTGGTTGGTACCTTGGGGAGAGGCTCCAGCAGCTACCCTGCGAGTTTGGCGTCTCTCCCTGAAACTCCCTCTCCTCCAGCCCCAGAATATACCCTATGTTTTCACAATTGACTTCGATGGCCCTTTTTCAGGGCCTGGCATTCTAGCGCTGAGCCTGGAAACGGAGGGGAGGGCGGGGCGGCGGTGGCTCTGCAGGCAGTTTTTCAGGCCCAGAGCCTGAAAAAGGGGGTGAGCGCAGCTCAGCAGTCTCCCCCCCCCCGCGGTGGTTAGCTGCCGCCATAACTTTTTAAAGAGCCCCTAAGGACAGCTGAGGAAGCCAGAATGACCTCTGGCGCGGGAGGTGGAATTTGCCCCTATGAGTCCAAGGCCACCACCCCAGGGCTCAGGGAGGCAAGGGAATGTTTCGCCCCTCCCCTCCCCCCATGTGGGCATCGCAGCTGCCACCGAGAACAGTGGCGGCGGCCATAACTTTTTAAGGAGCCCTGAAGGAGAGCTGGAGGAGCCAGAATGACCTCTCATGCGAGAGGTGGAATTTGCCCCTACGAGTCCAAGGCTCAGGGAGGCAGGGGGAATGTTTCGCCCTCCCCCACCATGTCCCAACTGATGGGTGGTGTTAGCAGGGGGTGGGGCTTATGTTGCCACGGAGAACAGCGACAGCGGCCATAACATTTTAAAGAGCCCCTCCTGAGAGCTGAGGGAGCTAGAATGACCTCTTGCGTGTGATGTAGGAGCGGCATGCCGCTTGGACATCACACACGAGAGGTGGAATTTGCCCCTATGAGTCCAAGGCCACCACCCAGGGGCTCAGGGAGGTGGGGGGAACATTTCGCCCTCCCCCACCATGTCCCAACTGATGGGTGGTCTTAGCAGGGGGCGGGGCTTATGTGCCCTCCCCCTGGGCTCCTGACTGGCGGAGCACCTCTGGTGTGCTCTGGCAGGAACCGAGGCCTGCTCACGGTGGGATCAGGGTGTAAATGGTGTCTTGATTCTGATGCTTATTTAATTGCTGATCTTCTGTATGCATAGTGTTTTAGGATTTTTAGATTTTGGTTGATTTTCATTTTTATGATATCAAGTCATGTTCCAATTTGCCCTGAGGGCTTTGTGGAACCTTGTCGATAGGATATCCA
This sequence comes from Gekko japonicus, assembly GCF_001447785.1. NCBI lineage: Eukaryota > Metazoa > Chordata > Lepidosauria > Squamata > Gekkonidae > Gekko > Gekko japonicus. Next base: position 384,359 of record NW_015161983.1, on the reverse strand, counting down.
GTTCAAAGAAACCTTTTCTGATTGGTTTTCTTGCCCGTGTGTAAATAAACAACGGTTGTCATACTTTGTAAAGACATAGATCACGGTTGTCAGTGAATAATGCTGAATGGACACACACAAGAATTTGTGGGAGTTTGTGTGGCCAGCTGCAGTTTGTTCACTAATGTCCTGTGGAAATATCAGGCACAGCATAAAGCACACATGTTTTTAACAGAATGCTTGTTTACTCACTCACAATGCAGTCCTAAGCAGAGTTACACCCTTCTAAGTCCATTGAAGCCAATGATCTTATAATGGTGTAACTCTGCTTAGGACTGAACTGCCAATCACTAAATCATCAATGTCTGTTCATCTAAATCTCTGCTGAGTCCCTGCTTACAGCTTTCCAGGGTCCTTTCTGTAACAGGAAATCAGCATTCCATTGACGGTGCTGTTAAGTTCAGACCACTTAAGTTCCAAAGCAATCATGACATCCTTACATACAAATAAGCAAAATATTAGGTGTTGCTTCCAGCTTCTTCCTGACCTAACATTATGTGGTATTTGATGCTGAGATTTGGAATTGAAGTTGAGCTTCTGAAAGCAGATTTCACAGCCTCTCCAATTAGACAGCAGAGGGCTGTTAAGTGGCTTTAGTTGGCTGCTATTGGGAGCTGAAATGAAGTGAAAATGTCCTCCAAATATTCTTCGAAGAAGTTGTTCACAAGTACATGTATACATACATATCTGTATGGTGTTCAACTATGTATTATGGAAGGGGACCCAGGGTAAAAATACATGGGCATTAACAAAAAGAACATCATTGCATCATTACAAAACTTAGGCCCCATTCACACGGAGGATTTGCCGTGCTAAAGGCATGAATCTCAGGTGGACTTTTGGGGTGCGATCACACCACAACATCTGGGAAGCATAGTGCACCCGTGGCCAACCTGTGGCGTCCCACCGAAGATGCGCAGTAAAAAAGTACAGTGGAAAGTGCACTCAGTAGCCAGAAAACATGTGGCAGGGGCGGGCGTCTGACCGCGGGAGCGCTAGTATCCCATGGCACCTGGTGCCCGACCAGGTCCCGTCGCAAATGGGATGTTTTTTGTAAACGCATGCGCACAAACACATGACTGAAAGCAGTGCTGCTCTGTGGAACTGTGCATGCGCACAAATGCAAAACGCTTGCTGCGCTGCTTCTTTGCCACGCTCCAGCATTGCTGTGTGATCGCCAGCTAACAGCCTACGCGCGGAGACTTGGGGGACCGTGTGATCAGGCCATCACACTTTATTTTGCTCCAGGGCGAACAGCCACGCCTCCACCCCCACGTTATCTGGCCCGTGTGACCGGGGCCTTAATCATTTTTCACTGTGACCCTGAAGGGCAAATATTTTGGAACTTAGGAAGAAGAAGAAGAGAAGAGATTGGATTTATACCCCGCCCTTCACTACCCAAAGGTATCTCAGAGCGGCTTACAAACTCCTTTCCCTTCCCCTTCCCACAACAGACACCCTGTGAGCAATGTTCCCTCTAAGCTGTGGAGTCTTGTGAGCAAAAATTCTTCTTTGTGAGCTACTGGCATTAAAGTTGTGAGCGAGCGATTTGGCTCCTGCATTAAATTGGTTTGCTCTGTAGCCATCCTTCCTGAGCTGAGACGAGAACGTGTGAGCCGGAGGCTAAAAAACTGTGAGTTAGCTCACACTAACTGAGCTTAGAGGGAACAGTGCCTGTGAGGTAGGAGCGGCTGAGAGAGCTCTGACAGAAACTGCTCTTTTTCAAGAACAGCTCTTATCAGAACTACGGCTTGCCCAAGGTCATCCAGCCAGGTGCAAGTGGAGGAGTGGGGAATCAAACCCGGTTCTCCCAGATAAGAGTCTGCGCACTTAAACACTACACCAAACTGGAAGACAGAAAACAGTTTGACATAGCCTGGAGCTAGAATGGTTTGCTAAGAGAGATTTCTAGCAGGCATGATCAGTTTCCCCCAGTTCTTTTTTTGTTATATTCTCTTCTGTTGTCATTCCTTGGTTCTTCTTCAACAATCTTCCATTGAATTTTGTAGGTCGTCCATTTAGTGTTCACTAGTACCCCACAGTTTTCATGTTCTCCATGTCCATGGGCACCAGAGAAAATTTAGAGTGGAGTGAATATGATTTTAGGATTACAAGAAGCACTCCAGTGGTTTGAATAAGATTTCCTTCTGGGGTTCCCTAATGATATACATAAAACAATAGCATATTAGGAAATACATTTAATGATTCTGTAATGGGTGGCTCAAGTGGTTAAGATGCTGAACTGCAGGCTGTGGAAGGTCGGTAGTTCAGCAGTTTGAGACCTGAGTGTGCCGCATGACGGAGTGAGCTCCCGTCTCTAGTTCCAGCTCCTGCCAACCTAGCAGTTCGAAAGCAAGAAATTGCAGGTAGATAAATAGGTACCACTTCGATGGGAAGGTAACAGTGTTCTGTGCGCCTTGGTGTTTAGTCATGCCGGCCACATGACTACGGAAATGTCTTTGGACAGCGCTGGCTCTTCGGCTTTGAAACGGAGATGAGCACCGCAACCCTAGAGTCGGACTCGACTGGCTTTCGAGCAAGGGAACCTTTACCTTTACTAATGGGATATAGTTTAACATATCACATTAGACAATGCTTCTGAGGGTCTTACAGCACAAACCTATGCATGCCTTCTCAGAAGTATGTTCAAGGGTGTTTACTCCCAGGTAAGTGTGCATAATAAGTTTGTACCTCTAGTTAAACCATTAGAATGTTTTCTGATTCTGGGATCAAGGAACTGTGCCCCTGTGAGTCTATCCCAAATGTTTTCCCTTTGGTGTTTGCACTTGGCAGTCTCCAGACAGCCATTTTTTGGAAGGACTTTGACACATTCTGTTGTTTCTTCAACTGCTTAATTGCAGTATAGGGCACCTATAGCTCTTTCCAAACATTTTCATCCAGGGCCTGGTCTTGGCAGACACCACTGTGAACACATAAACTTTTTTTAAAAAAGAGCAAAACATCAGTTTAAAAACCTTCAGAAATCAAACACATTGCTTCTTGCAGTGGGTTCCGCCCCCCAAAAATTCAAAGTGAGGTTTGGTAGCAGAGGACTGCCCTGTCGTTCCTAAGTTCTAGCCAGAAGAAGCACTTCCTTTCTGAGGCATTTGGATTGGATTGATGTTAGTGATGAACTAGTATTGCCTGGATCCCACGGAGGATTTCCACTGACAGAAGGGGACAATTCTTGCTGATTCCTCCCTGCTTGCTGCAGGCTTCTGACCCCTCTCTCATGCTGATCTTGGGGGCTCCCCATCTCCCCCCCCCCAGAGGAGTTTTTGGGAGACATTTGTGGCTGCAATGAGATGGGGAGATAAGGAAGTTGCTCTTTGCTGGTATATATTAAAAGTTCGGATTGACAGTTTTCTAATGAGTACAATCGTATCAACCTAGCTGAAAAGGGGAAAGAGAAAGATTTGTGCTGTAGCAGTCATGAACAACTTTCATGGGGTAAAAAAAATGTGAAAATCTGGTTGGATCAAGAAGTAAGTACAGAAGTGAAGAATGAGAGTGAGAGACGGACTGCACTGGAGTTATCTGGGAAACAGAGCTTAAGTAGAGGCTTTGTTGTCACTGTGCAATATTGTCCCGGCTCTTTGCAGTGTCTGAAGAGCATCTAAAGTGCTTCCCAGATCCAGACTGTAAAACAGGAAAAGATTAAAGTAAAGGGCACGGGCTGCTGGGAAGCTGTTTAGCACAAGCCCTGCCAATGTGGTCATGTGAAAGCAGCCCAGGTTGTGCAAGATCTGGCACAAGCCCTGCCAATGTGGTCAGGGTGCTTTGGAGGAATGCTATGATTTGTGGCCCCTCTCCACCCATATCCAGCTCACAGGAGCTTGGTCCCTCACCTGCCTAGGATGGCAAAAGCAAAGAAGATGCCAGAAAGTGACTGACGGACAGCAATCAGCTTAACGCGCCAGGTTTACTTCCACATGGAAGATAAGTCCCCAAGGGGCATTCACTGGCCATGTAAATGTAGCTGCATTTGCAGTGGCAACAGATAGTCAATATTCCCCCCAGTTAACTCCTTGCACCCACCTGTCCCTCTCTCTGGCTTTCCTCCTTCTTGGTGCTTGTCTTCTCGTTCTCTGCCCTCCACTGCCAAGCAGGGGTCTGCTGGGACACCACAAATTTTTCTCCTTCCTATCCCACAGGCATTAGGACTCTGGCAAAGCATGCACGAGGCCAAGGGGAAGCCCGGACAGGTGAGTCCCCACCCACCTGACATTGATATTAAAAATCAATCACAGGGGAAGGGGAGTGTATGTGGAGATCATTCTGGAAAGATCATACCAAAGTAGGTTTAAGGGGGAAAATGCACTGAAAGCAGGTGAAATTCTGGAAGGGATCTGATTGCATGATGATGTGAAAACGTCAAGAAAACCTGTGGAAAGCAGTGCAAAAATCGTCCATGTGAAAGCAGCCCAGGTTGTGCAAGAGAGTTGGTGTAACAGATGTGTCCTCTGCTTCTCACTTGCCATAAAACACTTTGCTGGGGTTGCCATAAGTTGGCTGCAATTTGACAGCATGTAACATACATGCACACATGCGCGCACACACACAAGATGAATCTTGTGGATGTTAACCAAAATAATTTGGGAAAAGAAAACAATTAACAAAAACTCCTTCCTTCCTTCCTTCCTTCCTTCCTTCCTTCCTTCCTTCCTTCCTTCCTTCCTTCCTTCCTTCCTTCCTTCCCACATTAGCTGTCCTCCCATGTTACAGCGGATACAAATACTTCCTCCCCGTATGTGTGTACACCTGTTTGTAAAGAAAATCAAATGTGTGTTCACTTTCCAAATGAAAATGGGGACCCATACCTGGATAAATGCAGGGTTTTAATCACATGTTCAGCTGTACATACTTGGAACAGAACATTAGAATTACACAATGCATGTATTAAGTTGTGCACTATATGTGCATTCAATGCTGAAGACTCCCCTTGCAGCAGTGACCAATACCGTTTAAACACAGATGGCTCCTTCTTCTGCAAAGCTTGTGATATTAGCTGTTTAGAGTGCACATGAGAAGGTCCTGGCACATG
>NW_015161983.1:357729-379062 GCF_001447785.1 Gekko japonicus | reverse complement strand
CTTCCTTCCTTCCTTCCTTCCTTCCTTCCTTCCTTCCTTCCTTCCTTCCTTCCTTCCTCTTCACATTAGCTGTCCTCCCATGTCACAGTGCACACAAATACTTCCTCCCCGTATGTGCCTACACCTGTTTGTAAAGAAAATCTAATGTGCGTTCACTTTCCAAATGAAAATGGGGACCAATACCTGGATAAATACAGGGTTTAAATCACATGTTCAGCTGTACATACTTGGAACAGAACATTAGAATTATACAATGCATGTATTAAGTTGTGCACTATATGTGCATTCAGTGCTGAAGACTCCTAATAAAACCTTGCTCCTTTTTTTTTTAAAAAAAAGATACATAGTATGCAATGGGAAATATTCCACAGTCAAGATTTTCAAACTTTATCAAGAAACAGTACTGTTCAGATGCAAGACAGGTTGGAATCTTGTGGGTACTGGTAAGGCTGAAGTATCCTGTAATGCCAGAAGTAATCAAAACAAAAAACAACAACACTATTTTAATTTAGTCATGAAAGCATGAAACTTCTCTCTCTCTCTCTCTCACACACATTAGGGATGTTATGTCAGGATTCAGCAAATGTGAGTACTGGGGGAGGGAGGAGGTCAGGCCAAGAGATTGCAGCGGGAAAACCGCAAGATTAAAATGAAACCTTTAAGTGACTTTTTCTTATGGTCACTTTTTTATACTGCATAATACAGATGCAGAATTATAGTATTTACTCAAGACTAGGTTTTCTCACAGGTATGCCATCAAAAAAAAAAAAAGGGAAAAAAGAAGAGGGGGTCATCTGAAATTCACATACAAGATAGAGTTATGTTGAGTAATAAGGTTTTTTGTGTGTATAAGTTTATTAAAGGCACAATGTTACCATTGGGCTCCTCTTCCTTTCTAGTAAATACAGTATTGACATGAGTGAAGCAGCCACATACTCTTTCCTACCTCCATTTAATCTGTACACTATTAGTCATGTGTGGTCCCCCCTCTGTGAATATCTAATTCTGTGGATCAGGGCTACATGAACATGAAACAGATTTTTCAGCAAGCTTGGGGACTCCCCAAGTTTGCAGAAAAATCTGCAATGTTCAAAAAAATACACAGTGGGGTTTAAATCCCCCAAAGTAAAGTAGCATTCTCTGCACAAGCACAAAGAACACGCTTACCTCCTGTGATTGGCGGTGGTGCTAGGGAGCTGCACTGGGTCCAGTGGCAGTGGCGGCACAGCCCAGAGCTCCATGCTGGGTCCAGTGGTGGCAGCTGCACAGCCTTGGAGCTGCACTGGGCCTGGTGGCAGTGGCCTTGCTGACTGGGAGTCACTCTGGGCATGCTGCCACCACCCATGCTGCCCGGGAGTCATGCTGGGCCCACCTGCACCAGAGGCCAGGCCCAGGAATTGCACTGGTTGTGGGTCTGACAAGAAAGAAACTGTTTCCCTTTTGTTTTCATCTGGAAACTCATCAGAGAATAAAGCTAGGAGACTCAAAACTGGCCACAGCTTCAGGATGATTGTGCGAGTTCCAGGGCCAAAATGGAAAGACATGATAAAATCCTGGCCCAGGTGAGACAAACCACCACCACCCCATGCTATTTGCAGTGGAAGCTAAGGGTCTCTGTTTGTGGCAGGCATAACTCGGAAAATAAAGCTACATGTCTGAAAACTGGCCACCGACCCTAGAATGATGATGGAAGATGCAGTGCCAAAAATGAAGGGAAGTGGAAGAACCTGTCATGTGCTTCTAATACTCAGATCTCCAACCCGCCATGGAAGGTTGCTGAGTGACACAATCTGCCAGACCTACCTCACATGGTTGTTGTGAGGATAAAATGGAGCACAGGAGAACAATGCAGCTCTGGGTCTCCAACTAAAGGGGCCAATTTTAGAATTCTGGCACCCAAAACTCTTTTATAATAAGGGAGAGATGATTACATCATTGGTCATATAGCAATAGTAGCCTTTACTTTGTAAATAATATTAAGAAATAACAACCACCACCACCACCACCATCATCATCATCATAAAAGGTAAATAATAAAGTAGACTTTAGATCTTCTACCAACACAATAATAATGATAGCAATCCAGTGCCTGAACTGGGAGTTCTAACCTCTGTTCCACATGTATAATCACTGAAACAGATTAATGTTCCATTACCATGCATGTAAAGCATTGAGCTGCGGTGGCTCAAGTGGTTAAGATGCTGAACTGCAGGCTGTGGAAGGTCGGTAGTTCAGCAGTTCAAGACCCGAGTTGCCACATGACGGAGTGAGCTCCCCTCTCTAGTTCCAGCTCCTGCCAACCTAGCAGTTTGAAAGCAAGAAATTGCAAGTAGATAAATAGGTACCACTTCAGTGGGAAGGTAATAGCATTCCGTGAGCCTTGGTGTTTAGTCATGCCGGCCACATGACCACGGAATTGTCTTCAGACAGTGCTGGCTCTTCGGCTTTGAAACGGAGATGAGCACCGCAACCCTAGAGTCGGATTCGACTGGCTTTTGAGCAAGGGAATCTTTACCTTTACTAAAGGGTAGAGGAGGGGGAATGCATCCTTTTACTCGAAGGAGGAGGAGGAGGAAGAGGAGACTGGATTTATACCCTGCCCTTCACTACCCAAAGGAGTCTCAGAGCGGCTTACAATTCCTTTCCCTTCCCCTCCCCACAACAGACACCCTGTGAGGTAGGTGGGGCTGAGAGAGCTCTGAGAGAACCGACCTTGAGAGAACAGCTCTGAAAGAATTTATGACTGACCCAAGGTCACACCAGCAGCTACATGTGGAGGAGTGGGGAAGCAAACCCGGTTCTCCCAAATTAGAGTCTGCGCTCCTAACCACTACACCAAGAATTGAAAATAAAGGGTGGGGGAGACAGAGAAAAAAAGTAGGTATGGGAAGACAGAAATTGAATGGATAAAGTGTGGAAAAGAGGGAGAAAAATTAAGGAAAAGAGAGGGGAAGTTGTCTTATCTTGCTGCAGCACCCTAACACTTTGCAAGAACTGGCTGAGCTGATGCAAGAAAAGGAAAAGAGAAAGGCTAGGCCACCTCTGTGTAAGGCTTACACAGGAGTCAAGAAACCTTCCAGCTAGATTGTGCCCCATGGTAAAGAAACGAGTATTGCATTTACAAGTGGGATGGACCTTCAGTAATAACTGTATGATGTTTGTGCTTTCAAGTTTCTTGGTAGTGTTATTGATGCAAAAGAATCATTAAAGCTTTTTTAAAAAGCATTTGGAGAGAAGTTATTATACATACACACAAACACACACACACAAAGTAATAGCAGCATATACTCATTTGCAATTGGGGAGAAATTAGTGTGTCTATTTTTTGTGCTTCCAAAATCAGCAAAGCATCAAAAGCCAGGAAATTGGTTTTGTATTTTATGGTTTCTATGAGAACTCTTTGCCTCCCATGCTGAGAAATGACTCCCTACACCAACCCTCTTAACATTTACTGTTTTAATTTGAGATTTCTGGAGTTTTTACAGATTTTTTTAAAAAAACATATTTATATGGTTTCACAATCTTTTGATACCTAATTTCCCATGTGTTCATTTGTAGAGTAATCTTGAGGCCTTGACAGATACTGATAATGGAACTCTCCTCTTCTCACTGGCAACCACAGGGGGGAAAACCCTGCTTCTTCCCCTTTCCCCTGTGTAGTACTGTGGTTTAGAAATGCATAATTGATTTATGCAAAGAGGCTGTGATATTGCCTTATGGTCTTGAGCCAGAGAGATCTTCCTGTAAAAAAACACTGTCCATGACCAAGAGCTGCATTCCATAACTAGGTGGGCAATCTGCATGCACCTCTGTATCTACCATAATCAAGCTATCAAACATCCATCCATCCTATTTATAAGGAGATCAGGATGGCTCAAGTGGTTAAGACGCTGAACTGCAGGCTGTGGAAGGTCGGTAGTTCAGCTGTTCAAGACCCGAGTGTGCCACATGATGGAGTGAGCTCCTGTTAGATCGCGCTAACAAAGGACTCGTAGAGTGATTCAGCAAGTGATTCAGCTTTATTTAGAAGTAACGAACAAGCACTAACTCAGTAAGAAACCAGAACAGAAAACAGTGGGAGCTTATGCTCCTTTTAAACATAACCGGGCTAATGTAGCCACGCCTATTTACAAATAACAACCAATGAGATTGTCGACTGGCTTTTGAGCACGGGAAACCTTTACCTTTACCTTACAGGATGGTTCATAGGATTTCCCCCCTCCATTTTATTCTCACAGCATGTTCTGCTTTCATGTGACAGCAGGTTAAACACAGTAAATCCCCTCATCTATGATACTGCATTATTGCCCCATTGACTTCACACAGTTTTGGTCCTCACAAGTGCACTTTGGATGTGCGTCATCAGATGTCACCTGTGGGCAGGATCATTCCTTTCCCCTTTTTGTTTTTGGAAACCAGAAAGGCAGGTGCATCACCAAATTAATGAACACAAGGACTTCATCTGCACACATTACATATTGTACCCACACCTCTCACTCTTTTGTGTATGAAGGACTTTCTCTGCTCTCTCTTTAGAACCTCAGCAGTGACTTAGGCACTGTCTTGGGACAGTTACTGGCTCTGTATATGCTGCTTCTCCAGAGACCGTCTTGAGGTGGCTTACAGCTAGAACAATTAAAAACAAAACCATTAAAACACAGCCGTCAAAACATAAAACAAAGCCATTAAAACAAACCACTAAAAGCCAGCTAAAGCCATTAAAACAAACCACTAAAAGAACAAGCCAAAGCCATTAGAACAAGCCACGTCATAAATCCTCTGCTCTGCTTCTCCTGCCCATCATTCCCACATTTTACAAAGTCACAATAAAACATTCTCTTTATATCTTAAAACATGCCTGTTTCATCAGGCCCTCTCAATCAATCAATCAGTTTGGTTTATTACGATCAAAGATCAGCAATCATGCCCTCTCCATAAACACACAAGGTATCTGTGACAGAAGTCTCTTGGACTGGAAGGAAGTGGGAGGAGTATGTATTGTATGTGTGTGTGTGTGTGGGGGGGTGTTATGGACCCTGGCCAGGGGCTCCATAGGTTTGCAGATGTTCCCAAAGAACTGACACGAGAGATCTGGGTTTACTTATGAGGAGAGAATTACTAACCTGTTAAAAGTTATCAAAGCAGATGCAGGGCTGAGCTCCAATCAGCTGGCGTCGAAAGCCACACACACATGCAGTGGAGCTTAGCCAAATCCTCGAGGCCAAGAGCATAACTATAACTAGACATCTTATACTCTAAATCCTGGCAGAGAGTCAGAAAGTGATTAATCAAGCTATCCCCAAAACTTGGATGAGCCAGGCCATCCTGCACCTGGCTTCTGGGCGGGGAGGGGGAGAACCCCAGCTCCTAACAAGCATGAGAGTGAGAGTGTTCCCTTGAGAGCAGCTCATGCTGTCCTCTCCCAAGAGACTCAGGGCGACTAGCAAAGATGGAGTCACCTGGGGCAATACAGTGGGGTGCTGAAATTCCAAGTTAGTTAATTTCAAAGGAAGCCTCTCCAGTGCTTACAATTCAGCTAGACAAGCTGGAGTTCTGTGATCATATCTCTCTCATTAAGGACAATCAATAGCAGTGGGGGTAGTCTTTAACTGGTGGTATACAAAAGAGGACCTTAAGAGCCTCTTGCTCAGAGTAAAAGAGGAGAGCGCAAAAGTTGGCTTGAAACGCAACATAAAAAAACCTAAGATCATGGCAACCGGTCCTATCACTCCTTGGCAAATAGAAAGGGAAGTCATGGAAGCTGTGACAGACTTCATGTTCCTGAGATCCACATAAAAAAGACTAAGATCATGGCATCCTGTCCCATCACTCCTTGGCAAATAGAAAGGGAAGTCATGGAAGCAGTGAGACTTCACGTTCCTGAGATCCAAGATCACTGCAGATGATGACTGCAGCCATGAAATTAAAAGATGCCTGCTCCTTGGTAGGAAAGCAATGGCAAATCTAGACAGCATAATAAAAAGTGAAGACATCACCCTGCCAACAAAAGTCCACATGGTCAAAGCGATGGTATTCCCAGTAGTCATGTATGGCTGCGAGAATTAGACTATAAAGAAGGCTGAGCGCCGGAGAATAGATTCTTTTGAATTATGGTGCTGGAGAACACTCTTGAGAGTCCCCTGGACTGCTAGGAGATCAAATCAGTCAATTCTAAAAGAAATCAACCCTAACTGTTCCCTGGAAGGCCAGATACTGAAGCTCAAATACTTTGGCCGCCAAATGAGAAGGGAGCACTCACTGGAGAAGACCCTGATGCTGGGAAAGATTGAAGGTCAAAGAAGAAGGGGACAGCAAAGGATGAGATGGTTAGACAGTGTTGTCGATGCAATGAACATGAAATTAAGCAAACTCTGGAGCATAAGACAGGAGGGCATGGCGTGATGTGGTCCATGGGGTCATGAACAGTTGGACTCGACTGTGTGACTGAACAACATACAATCTTACTTGGCGATGGAAAGTGGTGAAAACTCACAGCTGAGTTACGATGGTGACCCCTTTGGAGTTTTCTGTCATGATGCGGGGCTAGGCAGGGGTGAGGCAGTCAGGATACAGTCTGAGGTCAAGAGCCAGTCACACAAGTTAGCTGGAAACCAAGTCCAATACACAAATTGAGAGAGGGGTGGTCAAGGTACAGTCCAAAGTCAAGAGCCAGGCAAGCAAACCAATCAGGAACCAAGTTTAAAGCACAAACCGTTAGAGTCATCAGGAAACCAAGAGTCTAAAAGAGTCAAGAGCCAGAGAGTCAAAAGTTCGGGGTGCAGAGTTGAAGCGTGGTCATTTAAGCCGGGGTCAAGGAGCTGAGGAAATCCAGACAGGAACCAGGAGTTAGGATCACGAGCGAGGAGGTGCAGAGCTTCGTCCGAAGAGACTAGTTGCTGGCATGATTTGTCAGCGTGAGGGCATGAGTTAAATAGCCCATAAGCCTGCTGGTAATTAGTGCCCCTCAAGCGAGTCCTGGCTCCTGCTAATACTCGGGGCTGAATGAGCGCCTGCCATGCATGCGTGCCTCTCACCGCCAGGTTGCCGTATCCCGTCGGCGCTGTTCTCTCAAGCGGGATACCGGTGGGGGCGAATCAGGAGGCGAACTGTCCGGGTGTGCTTGTGCCTCAGCTGTTGCTGGGGTAGCCTCTGGAATCTCAGCCCTGTCAGGTGCGGGAGTTTCTGGCATTGAGAGCTCATCCCCAGCAGTGCTTAGATCCTCTGCTGGGGCCGCTTGTTTGCACTTGGCGGGAGCCGCTTCCTCGTAGTCAGCAGGAGCCGTGACATTTTCAAGGCAAGAGATATTCAGAGGTGGTTTGCCATTGCCTGCTTCTGCGGTATTCCTTGGTGGTCTCCCATCCAAATATTAGCCAGGGCTGACCCTGCTTAGCTTCTGAGGTCTGATGAGATCAGGCTAGCCTGGATTATCCAGGTCAGGGCATACAATCTCAACTTTGTTGTTCAGTCACACAGTTGAGTCCGAGTCTTCACGACCCCATGGACCACATCACACCAGGCCCTCCTATCTTCTGTCTGGCTCTGGAGTTTGCTTAATTTCATGTTCATTGCCTCGATAACACTGCCTAACCATCTCATCCTTTGCCGTCCCCTTCTTCTTTGACCTTCAATCTTTCCCAGCATCAGGGTCTTCTCCAGTGAGTGCTCCCTTCTCATTTGGAGGCCAATCTCAACTAGGACCAGGAAAATGTGAAAACCAACTGCACGACAGGAGTAATAGATGGTCGGAAGTTTGGGCAGGTGTTGCTGGGAAAGATGCCATGAAGGGATGGGAAGGAAGTGGTTGGCTGAGGTCATAAGGGATGGCAGCAGATATACCTTCACCTAGATGAAGGAGAAAGCAACTTCACAGACATCCATTCTAGTATCGAGGGTCAAAGTTATTTGTGCCTTTGGCTTTGTGGGGTGAAATCATGGCCACGGTTCATGGAACTAAGTTGGCTGGACATTTGGGGTTTGTTAAATCCCTGCACTTGTTACAGTGACAGTTTTGGTGGCCTGGAATGCGCAAGGACCTTTCCCTATTTGTGAAGTCCTGTCAGACCTGTATTATGTGCAAACCCCGCCCCGGGAAGCCCCTGGGTCTCCTGCAACCCCTTCCCACCCCCAGTTGTCTGTGGGAAGTGATCTCTATGGACTTCATTACTGACTTACCCCTTTCTTTGTGCTGCTGTTGAACTTGATATTAAATAAATTATGACAAATAAAGTAAAAAAAATAAGTACAGGACAAAGAAATCACAGGAAAGCCCTTGGCTGGTATAAATTAGTAATGGAGGAGACATGATAGAGGCTTATAAATTTATACAAGGAGTGGAGAAAGTAGATAGAAAGTACTTTCTCTCTCTTCCCCATAATATTAGAAGTTGGGAGCATGCAAGGAACTTCTTTATTCAATCAGTAATTAAACTGTGGTATTCACCACCCAGTAGACATAGAGAAGGCCGTAAGAGTAGATGACTCTAAAAAGAGATTGGGTACATTCATGGAGTAGAAGTCTGTCAACGGCTCTGAGCCAGGGTGACTAAGAGGAACCTTCATCTTCAGAGGCAGAATGAGAAGAGTCGATGCAATGAACATGAAATTAACCAAACTCTGGAGCCCAACTGGTTGACCACTGTGTGAAACAGGATACTGGAAGAGGTGGTCTTCTGGTTTCATTCAGCTGACGGCTCTTTGTGTCCCTATCACCTAGGCTGTGATTAATGGCTGAAACCAAGGAGAAATCTATCAGGCATTACAGCTGTGATGAGTAACTTTTGTATACTTTTATCCTTGGTTTCAGAATCCTAGAGATCACATGAGTAACACTAGGGCTACCTTGTGACCCACACTACAGTACACTAGATACATTTGGCGATCAGTGCCTATGTCCATCCCCTGTTTTTTTTAGTTGCCAACAGTCAACAAACCCAGATAGTAAAGCGGGAGGATAGCTTCTATGTGTATTTCAGAGGAAAACCTTGGCAGGATCTTTAAATAGAGTGGAGAGGATTTTTTGGGGGGACACACCACAAAACTGGACCATTTTACAGACAATGACATCACTATTTCTGGTACGATATATACATCAATAAATGCCTGTTATTTTCAAAATATTATGTAATTGTTTATTCAAGCTCTTGACCTGTGCAAGCCACATCGGGTTTTTATTGCCATTCATAACCATAAGTAATATCTTAATGCATTTTCTCGGAATCCAAGTATCAAGAGATGAGAAGGAAAAGATTGAGGGCAGAAGGAGTAGCAGGGACACGACGATGGAGGGAGGAATGGGTGCAATCCTCAGAACACTTTCCTAGGAGTAAATCTCACTGAATAGACCTGAGTAGGCTGGCCCTGGAAATCTCTCCCAACAAGAATAAATGTTAACAGATTCTCTTTCTCCTAAATTCATTGCGGGGCACCTTTCCATGGAGTGCCTGCTCATCCTCATTGGAGTTCTGCCCAGAAGTTTCTCCAACACCAATGCAGAAAATGCTAATTATGGTGTTAACAGTTTGCATGCTAAATACAAAAGCTCACCTTCATTTACTGGGGGGGGGGCAAAGGTCAATGCTTTATGGAAATGTGCAGAGATGTTGTTGGCAGCAACCCCTTCATGAACAGGGCAGCTCAAGATATTTTGCCACTCCCAGGTGCTGGGGGGCATGAATTGGAGAGGGTGAAGGATGTGCCTGTTGGGTCCCATTGGTGGATGGGAGTAGGGTGAACCCTAGTAGCACCGGCAGCACTGATGGCACTCACCTTCCTCCTGAGTGGTGGAAATGCAGGTCAGGGAGGTGACGGGTGAGGCAAAGTCCACTGCTTTCTTCTGTGCTGCTGGCATCCAGGATTCAGGGGGAAGATGGGACCCAGCAGCACTGCTGGAGCTTGCCTTGGTAGTGGGTAGCAGAGGTACAGGATGGGGAGATCATGGTTGGGCCAAGCCACATCCCTCTTCTCCTTCTGCAAATACGGAGAATCCCTATGTGGGCACAGGGATCACCCTTGGGATTTCTGATTGGGTGTTGGTGCATGGTGAATCCCCCGCAACAATTGTTAGGGCATTGCAAATAACATATTCCATCAGGGCTATGTGTACATCATGGGAAATTGCCCCTTGGTTAATGGTTTATAGTTTGCTCCCGATTGCATTAACTTTTAATATTAACAACTATAAACATTACATTGAATTATATAACTAGCTAGATGGGTAACATCTCCATCTACTGGTACAGACCCATATTGTACTTTGATTTAAAGAAATTAAAAGTTACCATGAGACTGCCTGAAACAATTTCTATTTGTCAAGAAGGTTTATGTCAGGTTTACATTATCTGGGGTCTGCTTGGTAGTCTTTTGTATCATATCACAGAGATTAATCTCTGGATCAGTTTGCCATGACAGTATGGCATCAGATTCCAGAGAGGATATCCATATTAGGCTGTTAACTGCAAAATTCATGAAGCTGCTTGTATATTAAATTAGACCATTGGTCTATCAAGCTCAGTATTGTATATCCTGACTATCAGTAGCTCTCCAGGAGGATGTCTTTCTCATCACTTACTACCTGATCCTTTAACTGGAGATTGAATTTGGGACCTTCTGCATGCTGAGCTGATGCTGAACCACTGAACTGTGGTCCCACCCAAAACAACAGTCTGTTAGAGCTTCAGACATTTCAGAGCAGAGGGGACTTCAAGAACATGATACACATGATCAAAATTGGTTCTTAGAATATCATGGTAATTGATAACAATGTTGTGGAAGCTTTTGCAAATGTGGCATTATGGTTAAGAAGAAATTGCCAAGTTTGGCTGATACTCTCTTTTATCTTCTTCCTAACATTACTGACTAAACTGAGGCTATCATAATTTGGTCACATTATGAGAAGACAAGAGTCACTGGAAAAGACAACAATGCTAGGAAAAGTTGAAGGAGCAGGAAAAGAATACAATCCAATGTGGGATGGATTGACTCAAACAAGGAAGCCATGACCCTCAGTTTGCAAGACCTGAGTAGGGATGGGCATGAACTGGCTCATGAACGAAAGTTCATGATGAACTTTGGCTGGTTCGAGGTTCGCTAAGCAATGTTCGTGAACTGAAGAGCTGCTATGAACTTCCACAAATTTTAATGCAGTTCATGGTAGTTTTTGAAGAGCATAAAGCAAGGGTTTAAATGGCTCTGAGCCATTTAAACTCCTGCTTTCTGCTCCCTTCTGCTTTTCTTGAACCAACCTCCTGGTTCATATCAATTTGTGTTTTGGTTCATGGTTCAGCCATGAACCACTCTATTTTATTGTTTATGGATTAATGTCTACGTTTATTGTTTGTTAATTTTTCATGATATTATTAAAATCAAAATAAATAGTTTTTTTTAAAGCACAATGCCGTTACTAGAAAAAAACTCATGTAGTTTAGAAAAAAGATGTTCCAAGGTAGAACACAGGTGTATTAAAATTATTTATGGTGTAGGGAGACATTCCTCTCTCGTAATGTCAGAGCTCAGTGTCAGGTGACAAAGCTGATGGACAGTCAGAAAGGGACAGACAAAGCAAAACACTTCTTCACATAACATATAGTTCACTTAAGGAATACATTGATGCAAGTCGATCACTAACACCAGCCCTTCAGAAAAGTTGCCTCAACAATGAGTCTCCATGGAGTTTTGCCTTATAAGAATGCTCACAAGTACAAAGTCTGTCTGTATGTCACCTGAACCCTTGTGATACTCTTTCTAAAACCAATGTGCTTCTGATAAGACAGACTCTGATCTATTAACAGGGACAGACTGGGGTGGTTGCGAGTGCCATGGAGCAAACTGAGCCAAGTGGCCCTCATGGGGTTGGCAGGCCTATTCATCTTGGACATGTACCAATGGCAAGCCTCTGCCCATTGCTTTTGCCCCTGTGACCCACATCTGAGACAAGTGAGCCCTGTTGGGCTTCTGGTGCCACATGGGTCCACTTGGCTCCTGGCAGTCAATAGACTCCCAGGGAATGTTCCCAGTTTGCCCCAGCCAATTAATAAAAGTAGCACTTTGGGATTGTGTTTCCATGTACCTGTTTGATTCTTAATGTATGACATGTACATCCCCCACCTTTCTTCCGTAAACTCAAGCCAGCAGACACCTTCGCTTCCCAGGCAGTCTCCCACTGAGACATTGACTAGAACAATAACTCATAGGTTTTTCTCCCCCCCCTTTTTTTTTTTTTTTAGCATAGTTGCATGCCTATTTTCCAGCATTGTAGGTATGTCTTGTATAAGTCAATATACATATGAACAGGCTGGGATTCTGGCCAGGTTTCTGTTGTTTTGGTTAGTTTCAATAAAGGAGCACTAACATAGCTTTTGTTCTTGAATTTTGCTTTGGACCAAGGCAGTTACTTCCAACCTCAGTCTTGTTTAGACATATCCCCATACTAGCTGATAGATTTTTTAACAGGAGGGAAAGGACCTGTTTATAGGAGATCCTGCCCCCATCATGAGGTAATGCTAGCTAGTTGGCTTCTACCCCTTCTTTTTCAATCAGCTGGCCAATGGTGTAACTTGATACCAGTTCTACCCAGCATCATTTTATCTATTCAGATCTATCTGGCATTCTACCTAGGATGAAGAGGAGGAGGAGGAGATTGGATTTATACCCTGCCCTTCACTCGGAGTCTCCAAGCAGCTTACAATCTCCTCTCCCTTCCCCTCCCCTCAACAGACTGTGAGAGCTCTTTTGAGGACTGCTCTTGAAAGAACTGCTCTGAAAGAACTTGTGACTGACCCAAGGTCACCCAGCTGGCTTCATGTGGAGAAGTGGGGAATCAAACCCACTTATCCCAGATTAGAGTCCTGCTGCTCTTAACCACGATACCAAACTATCAGACTGTAAGATCCTGGCCTGGAATATTTCTTTCTCTGCCACTGTCCTGTTTTGATTTTCTTTAAACATCCAACCTGATGAAGAGTGCTGAAGAACCCCCAAACTTGCACATTGCTTTATATTCTTTTGTTGAGTCCTAAGAGACGGTGTTTGAGGGCATTGGTTTTTGGAACCAGCTCAGTGCTATCTCCTCTGAGTGGGGTCTCACTTGCAACCAAAGAATGTTAACTTGAAGATATAGTGAGGCAGAACCTTTTACATGCCAAAAGATGTGCTCTACTACTGTCGCCCACGTTCTAGCTTTCCCAACATGGACTGCTCTGGGACCCACTGCTATCTCCAACCCCATCCCCTCTAGTCTTGCTGTTCCATAGCTCTCGGTATTATCAAAAAGGAATAAAGACAAATGGAAAGAAAAATAAGGAAAAAGGAAGAGAATGACGTTCATGAAAAGAGAAGAAAAACCAGAGGATGTATTGGTGGTCCTGAGATTTAAATCTGTCATCTCTGGCCTCCTCCAAACATTCCAGGAAGGAAGTTCAGTTTCTGTTTGTTAAAAACAGATGCTTCCCCCTTGTGACCCAAATTGTCATCTCTGGTACATGGAAATCACAACCCACTCTCTGGTTCTCCAAACATTTAAAATCAGTGCAGTTTTGATTAGCTATGCACCTGTGACAGCGGCGCTTGGAGTCTGGCCAGTTTTCAAATGCTGATTTTTGGGAACACATGGAAATTTAAGGGGAAATCTTGCCAAACCCCAGAGACAGGAAGGGAGAAGATAGAAAAGAAAGGTCCACAGGGAGTAGCTGTTCTGCTGTAGGCATGGTAGAGACAACACAGTTACTGCTTACGAGCAGGAAGGAAGGCACCCTTGTAAAGCATAGCTGACTCATGGATAAAGTCCTCCTCATGAGCTAGGCAATGGAGTCAGGGAATACGTGGGCTTGGAAAGCAACAAAGAGAAGACAGACAAAGGAGGAAGCTGAGGAAAGGAGCCTCGTGGCTTTCTCTTTCCCCAGAGGGAAAGAAACGGGGAGGAATCTCTGGTCACAATACACCCTGTACAGTACCACGGGTCTTATGAACAGGAACACACACATACTCAGACAGTTATGCCTCGTGGTGTATGTTCATATTCATACCCCATATATGCATTCAGCAACCAATGACTACTGTGTGTGAGGTAGTGCATCTGAGGAAGTGCGTGGGCATACCAAAGATCAAACCTTGAATAAAACTTGGTTGGTCTCAAAGATGTCACTAGACTCAAACTTTGTTTCAGTGACTACTGTGCTTCTTTTTAAACAACAACAGTTCTGTTATAACAGGGGGGAAAAACCTTTATTTAACTCTGCAATAACACAGCTGGGGCAGCTTTGTGCCCCCTTTGTATCTCAGTGCCCACCACGGGCCAGGGCACAACATTACCCCAGTGAGAACATCCATTTATTCTGGGGCAAAAGAAACAACAAACAACAGATGCTAATTTATTTTCTTTTGGGGATATCATAAAACATGCTGTCACTGATGATGCCCTAAAAAGGAAAAGTGCTAACTTTTGAGTTTTTGCAGGTACAAGACACCTGGTGTATGCTATTACCCCGATGCCTAGGAATTATAGCAACAAAGGTACCTATGGAAAGATCAATGTGAACTTAAATTCAAGCTTGGCATCAGTTCATTGATTTTGTTCTATGTTTAACATTTCATGCAGGGATTTCAGGTCCACAGGTATATTTCATTTCTCCCCCCCCCCCCAAATACGGAACAATTCATTGGACTTTCTGCACATCCTGCTGGTGTATATGAACAGTGTGAGCTGGGCTTCCTTGCAACAGTTTCCACCCATTTGCTTGCAAGAGCGGGAGGGATAAAACGTATAACTGTAACTTTTTTCGTGTTTGCATGTCAGAAATGTTGCAGCTGAGCCATTCATAGAAATGCAAAAGGGATGATAATTAATTACACATTTGTTCTCGCAAGGTTAAACATTCAGCTTTATAATAGGGTGGAAACAAAGTCATTCATCAGCCTTGTGAAATGTCACACACGGCAGGTGTAAGACACAAAGCAAGAATGCTATTGCAAGTTTCTTGACTCAGAGGGTGAGCTTGTTAAAAGAGGAAGGAATGTAGCTGCCTTGGATATATTTATACTATGAACCCGTATCAGTTCTATATCGGTTTCTGCTCTGGAACACTACCATAGAATTCAGCGATCATAGAATCATAGGGTGCGTTCAGACGGTGGATTTACAATGGTTAGGGTGCCGGTTCCAACCGGTGTACTTACGAGCGTTCACACGGCGAACATCTGCCTCCGGTCCCTAACCATTGTAAATCCCTTTAAACCGTTGCACTCTGCCACTAGGTCCCAAGTGGTGGTAAACTGAGTGCAACGGTTGTAAATGGTGCACCCCGGTGTCTGATCGCTCTCCTCCGTTGCAGAGACACTTCCGTCAGAAGCCTGAGGCTTCCGGCTTTCCCCCGCCATTTTTTTTTTAAAAAACTAAGCGATATGCGCTCGGGCGAAGCTTCGCCCCGAGCGTTTGTTAAGAGAAAAGAAAAAGCTCTTAGTTTAACTTCCCGGAGGAGTCTGGGACTACAGGGAGGCCAGGTTGGGCTTTAAACGTACCTTTAAAGTTTAAATGTAATGGGGAAGGTTGAGCATGCGCAAAAATCGCCATTCTCTGAATGGCTGCCTATGCGCATGCTCAAACTGTGCTTAAAAAAAAAACCGCCGACGCCTGCAGCGTGTAAGCGGGCGTCCACCGAAGTGTGATCGCGTTTATGCCGGCAGAAACGCCCCGTCTGAACGCACCCATAGAGTTGGAAGGGACCTCCGGGGTCATCTAGTCCAACCTGAAGGATGGTGAAGATAGCATGAATTCTATGAGAGATTTATCTACCCACCCTGTCAGACAGCATCTGGCACTCCCTGGGCTTAGTGTAGGTAAACTTCTAGGGTGGCATTCCACCAATCATTTCCATGTGTGCAGGGGGGTGATTTCCCCTGATTCCTCCCTTCCATAGCAGATCTTTGACTCCCCCTTTATGCTGCTTCTAAGAGTCTTCTTTTAGGGGGGCTTTAGAGCAGGAGGCGGCACAGAGGTCACACTCTGATGGCAGAAATCCTATCAGCGGTGATTTTCAGTGGGTTCCAACTCCACATGTCCACCATGAAAAGTGGTGTTCAGAATAAAGTGGGACATAGAGCACAACATTAAATGAAACAGACATCTTGCAAAAGGCACAGGTTTTGTCCAGAATAAGGAATATTTTCAATTATGGAAGAATCACAACTTTGAGAGAGTAGCTAAAGTGCTGACTTTGGATGGGATAAACCAGAATTTATTTATTTAATATCTTTGCTGCTCATTCCAAAACACATTTGAGGCAGTTTCTGAGTAAAATCACATAACAATAAAAAGCATAAAAGCAGCATATAACAGCACAAGACAGCAGGGTTTTAAGAAAGTTAAGGTAAACAGAAACTAGGAGTAATGAATTCACTTGAGAGTGTAGTCTTAAAACCCTATATGTAACGTTATCAATAACAGATGCTCAGTCCCACTAAGAAGATTCACACGCAACACAAATCAATGATTTACAGATGCTTGGAAAGATGAAGTAGCGTTAGAGTAGCACCAAAAAGGTTTGGTACCAGACAGAGGAACAGGGAAGGGCCGTAAACAGAAACTAGTAGCAATGAATTCACTTAAGAGTGTAGTCTTAAAACCCTATATGTAACGTTATCGATAACAGATGCTCAGTCCCACTAAGAAGATTCACATGCAACACAAATCAATGATTTACACATTCTTGGAAAGATGAAGTAGCATTAGAGTAGCACCAAAAAGGGTTGGTACCAGACAGAGGAACAGGGAAGGGGGCCCCACAGATGAGTGCTGTTGCAGAAAAAGCCCTGTCCTTGGTGGCTACTCACCACACATCTGTGGGCAAGCACTCATGGAGCCGGGCCTCAGATGGCCTCAAAACTCAGACAGGCTCATTTGAAAGCTAGTGGTCCTGAGCAATGTTCCCTCTAAGCTGTGGGGTCTTGTGAGCAAAAATTCTGCTTTGTGAGCTGCTGGCACTAAAGGTATGAGCAAGCAATTTGGCTACTGCATAAATTAGTTTGCTCTGGAGCCATCCTTCCTGAGCTAAGGCAAAAATGTGTGAGCCGGAGGCTAAAAGACTGTGAGCTAGCTCACACTAACTCAGCTTAGAGGGAACACTGGTCCTGAGGTATCCTGGTCCCAGGCAGTTTATGGCTTTACAGGTAAGAACCAGCATTTGTACTGAGCCCAGAAATGAACAGGCTTCCGATGAAGTCCTTGAACCACGCAGTTCTTCTAAGCAGAGCTATACCTTTCTTCATCCATTGACTCCAAGGGTGTTAAGGACGTCGCTGTTAAGTCGGCTACTTAACAAAGGAGTCAGAGAGTGATTCGGCAAAAGATCAGCTTTATTCAGCAACGCGTAACACAACTCCAACAGATCAACTCGAACAGCCAGAACAGCTTTAGCTTTGAAGCTGTTTTTCTTTTAAACTCTCCCGGCTAATATAGCCACGCCCTATTATACAATAACAGCCAATCAGGTTGTAACAATAAGGTCCAATAACAGTCGTTCCCTCTCATGGAACTGGATGGTAGATGATTGGATGGTTCTTCCTGGGCTACCAATGGAATTGGAGTGATTAGGATCCTTGCCCAGGACGAAGCTTTACATGGTGTATGAATGTGTGAGTTTACATGCATACGGTTGAATACACTACAGTCGCTCTACTTGGGATGGCAGCGTACATCTCTGCACAGCTAAGAGTCATGAGACCACCTCGGGCAAGTCATTCTCTCTCAAGCTTGTCCTACTTCATAGGGTTGTGGGGCTAAAATCGGGCAGAGAAGTGGGTTACAAATTTTGTTGTTCAGTCGCACAGTCGAGTCCGACTCTTCGTGACCCCATGGACCAGATCCCGCCAGGCCCTCCTGTCTTCCGCTGTCCTCTGAAGTTTGCTCAATTTCATGTTCGTTGCATCTATGGCACTGTCTAACCATCTCATCCTTTGCCGTCCCCTTCTTCTTTGACCTTCAATCTTTCCCAGCATCAGGGTCTTCTCCAGGGAGTGCTCCCTTCTCATTTGGTGGCCAAAGTATTTGAGCTTCAGTTTCATTATCTGGCCTTCCAGGGAACAGTCAGGGTTGATTTCTTTTAGGATGCCAGTTTTTCATCAATATAAACAATGGGTGCCTACAGATAGAAGGGGCTTCTTGACCCCCTCCAAAATGAAACCTATGTACTAGATACTTTGTGTCCTATTGACAGATAGGAAGGACACAAAGAAACTGGTACTCCCCACCCCAGTACTCTCCAAACCCCTCTTTTTGGTGGGAGAAGATCAAGGCTTTCTTCCAATGAGGTTAAATGTTTCCTGATGAGGTGTGATGTCCTTTTAAGGTGGTAAAGAGAAAGAGGGTGATGTGGAAGGGGGGGAAAGGCTGTTGCCCACACACTCTACATTTATCTCCACGATTTAGGCTGACTATGTGATATTATTCATGGGTTACATAATAGATTGTCAGGCTGTAATAAAAGTGATGTCTTGCTGCACCATCCCATATTTGTTTCTGCCCCCTCTTTGTGTTCCCTTTGTTTGCGTCTTGCCTTTTATAGTCCCACACTGCATTTTGCAGTGTTTGTCACCATGGAAACGGGGATGGCACTCACAGCGGCGATGCTTGCCGACACCTTGAAGTGCAGAATAAAATAATATTTTAAATAGTGTCAGTTCTGTTCTGTGATAGAACAAAACCGGTGGAATCAAGAATAACTTTCCTGCCAATTGTTGATCCTTATGATGACTACTCCCCCAAAGGCTGAACACAACGTGGACTACAGTGGGTACAGAAGATGAAGGACTGTACGTGGAAGCGCATTTTAGGTTGTGAGGCTCATTTCTGAACAGCGGGACGTACTGATGTGAGCTCATTTGGTCCAGAGCAGGAGTCAGCGATGTCTGCAGCTCCAGAGCCAAATGTGGCTCTATACAGAAACAAACGCCCCTGGGCCTGGAGAACCTAGGCTAGACTGATCTCATCAGCTCTCAGAAGCTAAGTAGGATCATCCCTGGTCAGTATTTGGATGGGAGACCACCAAGGAAGTCCAGGGTCACAATGCAGAGCAGAACAATGGCAAAACCACCTCTGAATGTCTCTTGCCTTGAAAATCCCACAGGGTTGCCATAAACCAGCTCTGACTTGGCAGCAAAAAAATAATAATAAAAATAAAAAACGCTCCTTAAAGAAAATGAAATATTAGAGGGGTAGGTGGGATGCTAAAATAGCCAATATGGGAGGGAAATGGCAGGCAGAGATTTTATGGGACTACAGGACTTCTTAGAGACGCTTCATAGGAAAGGAAATGATTGAGGGGAACAGTTACTGGTGATCCAAGTCTTAACTAGATGCAGATTTATGCCAGTTCTCAAATGCAATCATGTTTGGGTGTCCCTGTGTATATTTATGGCTTATTGTGAGACCTTGTGTGTGCCACTTCCTAATATAGGGCTCACAAGAGCCGTTGTTTGGGCTACAGAAATTTATGGATGATTAATGAACATGTCAATTACCAGTGATATAACTTTGTATATTTGCTGTTATGCCAATGGGTTTCATTTATTTTACCTATATGAAAAATGACGAGGACACATTCTGTCACCCACATCTACAAGATACAAACCAGATTCAGATTTCTGTCTCACTGCACTCTCTTAATCCCTTACTGTCTTTTAATACAATTGCAACCAAATAACAACATCTTGAGATTTTATGGGACTACAGGACTTCTTAGAGACGCTTCATAGGAAAGGAAATGATTGAGGGGAACAGTTACTGGTGATCCAAGTCTTAACTAGATGCAGATTTATGCCAGTTCTCAAATGCAATCATGTTTGGGTTTCCCTGTGTATATTTATGGCTTATTGTGAGACCTTGTGTGTGCCACTTCCTAATATAGGGCTCACAAGAGCTGTTGTTTGGGCTACAGAAATTTATGGATGATTAATGAACATGTCAATTACCAGTGATATAACTTTGTATATTTGCTGTTATGCCAAGGCCACATTCTGTCACCCACATCTACAAAATACAAACCAGATTCAGATTTCTGTCTTACTGCACTCTCTTAATCCCTTACTGTTTTTTAATACAATTGCAAGAAAATAACAACATCTTTGGCATGTGGGCTTTTGCCTATTGGATCTTTGCCAGTCCCTTGCTCTGAATTTCAGCATAGTTTGGCTCTTTCAGTATAAAAGGCTGCCAACCCCTGGCCTAGAGTCTGCGACATTGTTCTTTTTGTTCTATCAGAATGGGTGATCAGTAAATGTTGTGATGATAGCCGTGTGATCAGTCTTCTTTTTTAAATGCTATGCAACAAGGGCAGCAACTGGCAATCCCTGAATCAGAATTGTCCCTGCTGAGAATAACATCTGATCCTCTGCAGGCCACCCATCTGCTCAACAAGCATGTGAATGGAGCCACAACAGATAGCCAAGAGACTTGCTAATGGCCCACTTGGTGGTGGAATTGGGGGGGGGGTGTCCCACCACACCTCTACCCTCTCGGGTGCACTAACATTATGTAAAATCCCACCTGCAGTCTGGCTGCACTTCCTTAGAGTCAGAGACCCAGTCTATTTCTTCCTTTCAAGTCTTACGTGAATAATGCCGTAGTAAAGGACTGTCCTGTTTTTGTTCAAGGGACTTCTGTTCTCTTTATGGCATATTTTCTCATTACATTTTGTTACGGTCTGATCTTGGAACACAGTGGCATTTCTGAAAAGCTGTTTTCAAAAAGGAAGATCCCCCCCCCATTCAGTAAATATGCTATCTATTCAAGGCTAGCGGATGCTGAAGGCGCATGTATCATTTCCCAATTTGCCCATAGGTTGCATAAATTCTTCTTTTGAGCAAGTGACACTCTGAATGCCACAGAGTCCCAGAGAACTTTCCCGCCAACGGCACAACCTAGCAATAGATCTGCTGCAGCCAGGAGCTCTTCTGTGGTCAGTTCTGCAACCAGGGAATTAATGGAGCATGCATAAAGCCCAGTCAGGAATTATAATTTCCTGGTCCTCCATCCATCTTGAGAGTCTGCTCAGTTTCAAAAGCATTTGCATGACGTATGGGTGGGAGGGGGGGGAATTGCTCAAGATTTTTTTTTAAAGCTCCTTTGTCTCACAGATCTAGCTTTGCATTCCTTTGGTTCCTGGCCTATAAGCCAAATAAGCCACACACAGAGGTCATTTCGGGGGGGATAGCGGGAGATTGCAGTTCCCCTGGGTGAGGTACGGGGGGCGGGGCACATGATGAAGCCCCGCCCCCTGCTTCCAGCTGCCCCGCTTCCGGCCCTCATTCAGCCAGGAGGAGGCAGGAGAAGAGGGAGGGTAAGTTGCTT
>NW_015161983.1:356027-356361 GCF_001447785.1 Gekko japonicus | reverse complement strand
TCTGGAACTCATAGCCGTCTGTGAGTCTCCTGCTCTGTCCTGCCTTCCACAAAAAGAAAACAAGAGATGCTCTTAGAAATGGTCTGTACTTTAATTCATTAGAAATCGGTCAGCTGTTTAAACCCAGACTTGAATAGCCCAGGCTAGCCTGATCTCATCAGATCTTGGATGCTAAGCAAGCTCGGTCCTGATCAGTACTTGGATGGGAGATCACCAATGAAGTCCAGGGTTGCTATGCACAGACAGGCAATGTCAAACCACCTCTGTTCATTTTTTTTGCTCTGAAAACCCTATAGTTGCCATAAGTCAGCTCTAATTTTATTTCTGAGCTGCA
>NW_015161983.1:355818-355955 GCF_001447785.1 Gekko japonicus | reverse complement strand
AGCACGGGCCCTTCCCTCGGCGCCAGCGGGTAAACGAGGAACCGGAGGCGAATGCCGCATGCCAGCGCGATCACACCACGGGCATCTGGAGGCAGCCCATGGTAAACGTTTACTAGTACCTTGGAGGTACTAGTTTT
>NW_015161983.1:355487-355635 GCF_001447785.1 Gekko japonicus | reverse complement strand
GCACTGAGTTTGTGAAACCCCTTTTTGAGCCACTGACATGCTGGTCAGCACTAGCTTGACTCCCACAGATCTGTTGTACTATCAAAGGTGTTTTCTGCTGGTCAAAGGAAACTTCCCCTTCCATTGGTGGAAGAGCCTCCTTCTTCCC
>NW_015161983.1:348242-354799 GCF_001447785.1 Gekko japonicus | reverse complement strand
CTCATTCCTGAGAGGTTTGCGCCTATGGTTCCAAGCAATTGCCTGATAAGCAGCATTGCACTAATGTGGCTATTCCTGTGATGGATAGTGTTTGACAACTTAACTAAAGGTAAAGGTAAAGGTTTCCCTTGCTTGAAAGCCAGTCAAATCTGACTCCAGGGGGTGGTGCTCATCTCCGTTTCCAAGCCAAAGAGCCAGCGCTATCTGAAGATGTTTCCATGTTCATGTGGCCAGCATAACTAAATGCCAAGGCACACGGAACACTGTTACCTTCCCACCGAAGTGGTACCTATTTGTCTGCTTGCAATTTCTTGCTTTCAAACTGCTAAGTTGACAGGAGCTGGGGCCAGAGACGGGAGCTCACTCTGTCACGCGGCACTAGGGTCTCGAATTGCCAAACTACAGACCTTCTGGTCTGCAGCTCAGCGTCTTAACCTCTGAGCCACCAGTTACTTGAATGGTGAAATGCGGGCAGATCGTCATGTCAACATTAAACTGAAATGGACTCAAATGGGGTACAGTTGTTGAGGGGGACCAGGAAGCACAGAGATTATCTTACACCTTGATTAGTTACATATCATTGCTAGGAAGCTTACTTGGAA
Organism: Gekko japonicus; assembly: GCF_001447785.1. NCBI lineage: Eukaryota > Metazoa > Chordata > Lepidosauria > Squamata > Gekkonidae > Gekko > Gekko japonicus. Next base: position 354,197 of record NW_015161983.1, on the reverse strand, counting down.
TGAGGGAAATGTTTCCCATCCCCACTCTGATTTGGCTTTGTGAAATCGTCCTATAGCCAAACCTGATGGGCACTGTGGTATCACATTATTACAGTAGTTACATGATCCCTGATTGGCTAGGATTTCTTCAGAAAGCTTCTTGATTTAAAAATGGTGTCAAAGCTGTAGATTAGGTAAAAATAATAGCTGCAAACAAATGGCAAAAACCATGCAAACAAACAAAAAAGACAAACAACAGGATGGGTAAGTTGTTCTCCCCAACTGTTCTTTTGTGTCCCATATTTTCATGGGGGTTTTTTGTGTGTACATATGCAGAAATAAGAGCATCTCTATGAGTTAAAGGCTCTGACCTGAATAGCCCAGGCTAGTGGAATCTTGTCAGATCTCAGAAGCTAAGCAGTGTCATTCAATGTGCCCCCAAAGCTGTGGAGTTTTGTGAGCAAAAATTCTACTTTGTGAGCTACTGAAATTAAAGTTGTGAGTGATCTGGCTACTGCATAAATTAGTTTGGTCTGGAGCCATCCTTCCTGAGCTAAGACAAAAATGTGTGAGCTGGAGGGTAAAAACCTGTGAGCTACTTCACATTAATTCAGCTTAGAGGGAACACTGGTGTCAGCCCTAGTCAATATTTGGATGGGAGACCACCAAGGAATACCAGGGTTGCTAAGCAGAGGCAGGCAATGGAAAACCACTGTCTGAACGTCTCTTGCTGACATGGGCATGGGTGACGGACAGCTGACAAGCCAAACCTTGCAGAAACCACAACTGGCCCCTCTGAAGCAGTGGAGGAAGATAGTTGGCAGATGCCACCCGCATCAGCTTTCATCGCACCTGGCCCAGATGAGGGGGAGAAATTGCAATATGAAAGCCCTCCCAACTTGCCCCCATGTGTGACTCATCTAAGGGAGTGGCTGCGTCAAGACTTAGCAACCAGGTGGCGAGAGGCCAGGCTACAGGGAAGATGCTCGTTTAGCCCAGAGTTTTAGCAGGAGCCTGGACACTCACGCAGCTGACTAATTGCTAGCAGCATTTAGCTCCACACTGGGCAGAGCTCTTGGAAGCAATGAGTCAGCTTCATAACACCTTGCAGCCACTTTGGCTCGGCTCTTACTTAGATAACTAGACTCTTGGACCTTCTAGCTCTGGACTACATTTCTGGTTAGTGATTTTGGACTTGGCTCTGTGTTCCTGGCTTCTGATCCCAGCTTGGATTTGGACTTTGCACTGTCTTCCCGGCTGCTGACCTCGGCCTGTTTTTGGACTCCCTCTGACCAGCACCTCACTCCATGACACTTGCCTTGAAAACCCTATGGGGTCATCATAAGACAGCTGTGATGATGGCAAAAAAAAATAATTAAAGATAATGGAGAAGATTAGGATTGACTTACTGGAAGAAAGTTAGATTGGCTGACTGAATGAAAGGAAGGACTACAGAACAAACATGAAGAAAAGTATACAATCATTTGCTATGTACCAATTGCTACTCTTTCCTGTATTGCTATGGTAGATGGGTGTACAGTAGGGGTGTGCAACCTCCCTGGAATGTTTTGGGTATATTGAACCATTAAAAATTGATATTTCCTGATATTCCCAACTCAATACCAGTACAGTATTTGCATTCAGTATATATTCAGGAAATCTGATTTTTTTTTGGCGAGAGGCCAGGCTACAGGGAAGATGCTAGTTTAGCCCAGAGTTTTAGCAGGAGCATAGACGCTCGCGCAGCTGGCTAATTGCTAGTAGCATTTAGCTCCACACGCTGGGCAGAGCTCTTTGTGGAAGACATAAGTCAGCTTCATGACACCTCGCATCCACTTCGGCTCAGCTCTTACTCAGATAACTAGACTCTCGGACCTTCTAACTTTGGACTACATTTCTGGTTAGTGATTTTGGACTCAGCTCTGTGTTCCTGGCTTCTGATCCCGGCTTGACTTTCTATGGGCCCCAGAAGAAGGTGCTCCCTTCCTCCATTGTTTCCAATGGAGGGAGAAAAGGTGTTTAAAGGGATTATAGTTCCTTTAAATGCCTTCACCAAGCTGCAACTCCATGAGTAAACTCTGAAGGCATTTAAAGGGACTGTGATCCCTTTTGTCCTGGGTCAGAGCAGACTCAGCTAAGACCAAGGGAACAAGACAGAATCACTAACCAGAAGCGTAAGTCAAGAGTTCAGTCCAAGACTCATACACAAGGGAAGCCAGCTGAAGGTCCAAAAAACAGAGTTCAAGCAGGTCTGAGAGGTGCCGTCAAGCAGGTCTGGAGTCAAAGCTAAAGGTTCAGGAGTAGCAGCCCGAAACAGGTCTAAGAGGGGTAGTTACACATCTCCAGGAAGGTGATGAGTTGCTCCCATGCCTTCCCCCTCTGAAGCCCCATCCTTTATCGACAGCTCACAGCTGGGTCTCATTGCTTGCAAGAGTGCTGTCCATCAACTCCAGGTGTTCCTCTTGCTCTGGCAGTTGCCGGGCAGCAAGGCGTGCACTCCTCTTCCTCTCGAGGAGGTCCAAGCGTGCCCACCTCCTCCTGCATTCCCCTAGCTCTGGGGAAAGAGGAGGCAAGGCAGCCTGTGAAGTTCCCCCAAGATCTTGGGTTGCTGAGGCACCGCCTCTCTGGATTGTCTCTTCCGTGTTCCCAGTGCTCATGGGGCTGGAGTGCCTGCTGTCTTCAGCAACTGGGGCACTAGGACCTGGCTCCACCATCTCAGGGTTGTTAGGAGTATCAACTGGCTGAGTCCACCATCTCAGGGTTGTTAGGAGTATCAGCTGGCTGAGTTTCAGAGGTGCTGACAGGGCTGTTAGCAGCATCAGCTGAGTGCTCTTCCATTAAAGTAGACTGGCTCACAACACCTTCTCCAAGCAGTGAGTTCACCCATAAGGTGTTTAAAGGAACTGCAATCCCTTTAAATGTGCTTTAACTTTGACCATCTGGTGGTCCTGAAAATCATGAATATTCTGGGGATTTTCAGGGTTTGGCCATTTTAGATAGCTGAAATTAAGCACCACTCAATAACCAGCTTAAAAAATACCTGAAAAATACTCATAAGGTATTTTACAGGTTTTTTCCCCAGCTCGATTTATGCTGAATGCACACCCCTAGTGTACAGGTATGATTATCTCCCATTCTTAGGGCATGTACAACCAAAGTTAAGCACTAACAGTGCAGTCTTGAACAGAGTTAGTCTTCTGAGCCCATTGAAATCAACAGGCCTAGCAAGGGGTAGCCCTGTTTAGGATTGTACAGTCTTGTTGATTTTAATGGCAGAGCTTTAAGCATGTAATTCAGTCTCTCATTAAATTCAATGAGATTTAAAAATCTTGAACTTTGGGTTAGAGCACAGTCATAATATTTCTGCCTTCTTCCCTCATGAGACATAATTTGCACAGCTGCAGACATGAGGAATGAAGTCTGCCATTAGTGGCCTTGCAACACTCTTTGATGACAGAAAGTTGCTCCTCAAAAACCGGCGTCTTCGTCTAACTCTTCTCTGAACAGTGAGTTCCAAAATTATACTTCTGTCAGATTGCATAAGAGTCTTAACTTTTATATTATTTTAATTTACTTGGGATAAGTGCCTAAACTTGAGAAAAGTCACATCCTATTAATCTAAAAATATTTCCGTGAGTTCTATCCTCTTCTCGAAACAAATTAGAAAACTAGTTTCTGGAGCTGAAACTGCAAATATTACTATAATTTTTCAACTGTTTCTCATACAAGAAACATTTTTGCCCATAAACTGAAGCTGGCTTATTATTTTTATTGTCAAGCCATCCCTACAATGGGCAATCAAGGAAAGTTATTGCTTTATCATCTTATCATCTATCAATACATTTAATTGATACCACTACAATATAAGGGACCAAGCAAAGCAGTTTAGGAATTCTTTCTCCAACAGTTTTATGCTTGTTTCTCATTCCTTTGGACGGATCCCATCTTACAAAGTGTTAAATTATTGTGTTCCTGGCAATTAATTTGCTAATCTGTTTAACTCATTTCATGGGAGAACAATGCTTCTTATTGCCTTTATTATCTATGATATCCTTTTAATAGCTTCTTACAAGCAGAATAAAAGCTAATCTTGCAATTATATAGACATCATTATTTCCTTGCTTACTTGAATCTTTGCACATGGGATTGTTTAGAAAATCCTCCAACACAGAGAAGAAAAAAAGCGAGAAGAAATTGTGATAGCTGGAGGAAGAAGAAGAGAAGGAGGAGGAGGAGGAGATTGGATTTATACCCTACCCTTCACTACCCAAAGGAGTCTCAGAGCAGATTACAATCTCCTTCCCTTCCTGTCCCCACAGTAGACACCCTGTGAGATAGGTGAGGCTGAGAGAGCTCTTTTGAGAACTGCTCTTGAGAGAACAGCTCTGAGCGACTGACCCAAGATCACCCAGCAGGCTTCATGTGGAGGAGTAGGGAATCAAACCTGGTTCTCCAGGTTAGAGTCTGCTGCTCTTAACTGTTACACCACGCTGGCTCTTGGTTACAGACCAAAAGAGTCATACAGGTTCTAAATCTAGTGTTTTTTTGTTAGTTTGTTGTACTTTATTTTTATTTATTTAAAACATTTGTTCGTTGCCTTTCAACCTAACAAAACTTAAGGCAGCTTACAATATGAATAAAATAATCATAAAAACCAGAATTTAAAACCACAATTTAACACGGCTGAAAAATTAATCATATACCGTCCTAAATAGAACTATCTTCAACTGCCTTCTAAAGATCAGACGTGAAGGGGTCAGGTGACCTCCTTGGGGAGTTTGTTCCATAATTGTGGGCAGGGCTTTTTTTGTGGAAAAAGCCCAGCAGGAACTCATTAGCATAATAGGCCACACCCAACAGCAGAAACGTATTAGCCTATTAGGCCACACCCCTGACAACACAGCTCATTGGCATATTAGGCCACACCCCCATGTTACCAGAAGTGTGCTCATCCAGCCACACCCACCTTTTGCTTGTTATTCTGTTTACCTTGTTTGTTGTCAAAACCCAGGGCCTTTTTTTGTAGCAGGAACTCCTTTGCATGTTAGGCCACACACCCCTAATGTAGCCAATCCTAATGAGTTTCTGCTGTTGGGTGTGGCCTATTATGCTAATGAGTTCCTGCTGGGTGTGGCCAACTTGGGAGCCAGCCGGAACTCCGTGCCTGTGCGTTCCTGCCCAAAAATAGCCCTGATTGTGGGGTTGCCACTGAAAAGTCCCTCTCTTGTGTTGATGGGACAGCCAGGACAGTTTCTCCCTGTGGCCTTCTTTCAGGGGGATTCCCCCCGGAATCTGAAATGGGCGATGAGGTAGTCTGTCCTCCACAGACCCATTCTGGGGTCCATGTCCAAATCAAAAATGGATATCAGAATCTTATTCTCCAGACAGAGGAAAATGTATTTTACCCACCATATAATTATTGTAAGTAAAAGTAAAAGATTCCCTTGCTCGTAAGCCAGTCCAATCTGACTCGAGGGGGTGGTGCTCATCTCCGTTTCCAAGCCAAAGAACCAGCGCTGTCTGAAGACATTTCTGTGGTCATGTGGCCAGCATGACTGAACACTGAGGTGCATGGAACACTGTTACCTTCCCACCGAAGTGGTACCTATTTATCTACTTGCAATTTCTTGCTTTCAAACTGCTAGGTTGGCAGGAGCTGGGACCAGAGACGGGAGCTCACTCCATCACACGTACTAGGGTCTTGAACTGCTGCTGAACTACCGACCTTCCAGTCTGCAGTTCAGCATCTTAACCACTGAGCCTCAGTCTATTTCTAGAGAGAGCAGGCTAACCCCCTCTAATTTATCTTTTTAAAAGCTGTTTTTAGATTGCTTCATTTTATTTTTTGACATTTTAATGTATAAGAGACCAATACATTTTATAAATAATTACGGGGTTGGTTTGTTTTTTTTACAGGATCTAAGCTGCTAATGTGCTGCATGCATCAACATTTTTGAACTCAGTTGAACTTCACTG
>NW_015161983.1:347827-347943 GCF_001447785.1 Gekko japonicus | reverse complement strand
CTGGAAGGCCCATATACATTTTTACAATGTCTGCCCTCTGCCAGAATCATGGAATGAATGACATGAAGAGGGATCAATCCACAACTGCCTCATTTTTGCCAGTCAAAACTTCAATA
>NW_015161983.1:342784-342897 GCF_001447785.1 Gekko japonicus | reverse complement strand
ATGTCCGTGTACCGAAGTCACACGGCAGGAGCAGGATTGCACCCACTAGCCTCTCCTCCTACACATGTCTGCAAAGATCCCTCCATTTTGTTCATGCTCCCCCTCCCCACTTG
>NW_015161983.1:342481-342607 GCF_001447785.1 Gekko japonicus | reverse complement strand
CTGTTACTATTAGCTGTAACCATCATCAATGTTGGATCCATGACCCTTTCACTTCATGCCTGGGACTAACTGTCTAAAACAGGGGTCTCTGCGGTGGCACAGGGGATTTATCCTCTGGTTAAAACA
>NW_015161983.1:341009-342296 GCF_001447785.1 Gekko japonicus | reverse complement strand
AAAGTCCAGCGCGTAAGATCAAAAAGCCTTGAAAGAACTCTTTGGCATCAAGAAAAGTCTGTAATGGGCCGTCCGGCCAGGCGGTGGCAGTGCTGCGCTGCAACTGAAGCAGTCCTGGAGAAAGCTGACGACATCAAGCCACGCAGAGGGAAAAATGCCATTGGAACATGTCTGACCTTACTGCTGAACAAACTCCCCGTTGGCTGCGAACGTGTGTGATTTAAAGATTTATACGTTGTCCTCCCTTACACCTTTGAATCATTGTTAGTCCCGTGTGTATTTGAGTAACTGTAAATCGCTCAGAGCCAGCAGCTCTGCAGGACTGAGCGATTAATAAATTGAAAGATTATTATTATATTATTATATTAGGCCCCAGTCACACAGCAAAGTTGCTGTGGGAGAGGCACGGATGGTGGGCGGATTATCCGGGCGTGATCACACCCCAACATCTGGGAAGTGGCGAGCACCCGTGGCTTACTGCCAAAAATGTGCATTAAAAAAGTAGTACCTCCAAACTATTAGTAAACGTTTGCCATGGGCTGCCTCCAGACTCCCGTGGTGTGATCGCGCCAGTGTGCGGCATTCCCCTCCGGTCCCTCATTTACCTGCCTGCACCGAGGGAAGGACCCGTGGTGTGCTGCTGGCGCGTCTGATCGCGTAATCACGGATCAAACTGCGCTGGGGCAATTAGCCACGCTTCCCCCCGTGATATCCGGCCCGTGTGACCGGGGCCCTAATCTGCCTGCTTTCGCATTCCTTTAAGATCCCTTGTTGAAGGCCCCAGATTTTAATTTGGTAGTGGTGGAAAAAGTGCTGTTAATTCACAGTTGACATCTAGACCTTAAAGATTTCATTTTCTTTAAAAAAAATTTTTTGCTGTCAAGTCACAGCTGATTTATGATGACCCTGTAGGGTTTTTCAAGGCAAAAGACATTCAGAGGGGGTTTCCATTGCTTGACTTTGGTATTCCTTGGAGATCTCCCATCCAAATACTAACCCTGGCTGACCCTGCTTAGCTTCAGAGATCTGGGCTATCCAGTCCAGGTCAGTGTTTTAATTTGGTATCATATACAGATATAACATAGGAGCTGTGGTGGCTCAAGTGGTTAAGACGCTGAACTGCAGGCTGTGGAAGGTCGGTAGTTCAGCAGTTCAAGACCCGAGTGTGCTGCATGACGGAGTGAGCTCTCGTCTCTAGTCCCAGCTCCTGCCAACCTAGCAGTTCGAAAGCAAGAAATTGCAAGAAGATAAATAGGTACCACTTCAGTGGGAAGGTAACAGCGTTCC
>NW_015161983.1:340080-340928 GCF_001447785.1 Gekko japonicus | reverse complement strand
GCATCCCTAGAGTCGGATTTGACTGACTTTCGAGCAAGGGAACCTTTACCTTTACAGATATAACTCCTTAATTCTTCCCATCATCAATATATCTTAAAATGCTGTGTTCCTCTTCCCAGGGGTGATGTATATTTTTCCTCCTCTCCCTACAGGAATTTTGCTTAGGTGAAGCCAGAGGCAGGAGCCCAAGGGCATGAGTGGAAAAGCCAACGGGATCTGTGAGACTCAATCTGCCAGACTCGGATCAGCCCCAGATTTGTTTCTGTTTGTTTATTTGCTTTTGTAATTTGGAATTTCCTCCCCTTTTGTGTAAGACTCTTTGCGTCCCTCTGGGGGGGAAAGTGGCCTAAAATATCTATCAGAACTGAATAAATATTAGTTTTCTTCAAATACCTTTTGGCGTATCTTATATGAAGCTCATTGATGTTATTTGTTCACCTCATAGAATCATAGAGTTGGAAGCGTCCATAGATACCATCTAGTCCAGCCCCCTGTCCAATGCAGGACCAGCCTAAAGCATCTCTGGCAAATATTCATCCAGCCTCTTCTTGAAAGCTGCCAGTGAAGGGGAGCTCACCACCTCTCTAGGCAGCTGATTCCACCTTTGAACCAGCCTCGTAGCCAACAACTTTTTGGTGAGGGGGCCAGTGTTTTGCTTGTGCGGCCTGCCATTATATGTCTGTGTGGAGCTGCCACGCCATGCTCATACTTCTAAATAATAATTAATTAATAATAAATACAAGTGTCTTAAAAATGGCCAGAGTGATAGTTTTTAAAAATGTATATTGAATACAGAAGTGGAGAACCAGTGGAAATACACCCCACCCATTCTTATAGAGGTTAAGGTG
>NW_015161983.1:319911-340062 GCF_001447785.1 Gekko japonicus | reverse complement strand
GTGCCATTAGCTTTCCAGCTGGAGATGCCCAGCAGCTCAGAACTGAAACAAGAACCAGTCCTGAAACAAGAACCAGGGCAGGCAATACACTAGTCCAGGAGAAGGCTTGGAGAAGGAGGCCTAGCCTAGGGCAGGCAGCAGCCACCAGATCTCACCAGCAGCAGACCACCAGCCTGCCCCACAGACACCCACCCCAACAGTAAAATAACAACCACAACTGGGATGTACTAACAGGAATGACAGTTGCTCAGTGGAAACAACTGGAGAGGCTTGCAGGCCCATTGGAGATCATGAGAGCCAGGAATGCCAATTGACTTGCATGGGCTCCACTGAAATATATTACAGCACAAGAAGAGTTGCAAAGAAAATGTGGAATGGATTTTCCAGTAAGGTGTCTGGAATGACAGCCCCTGGGAGCAGCAGAAGTGTTTTGGGACTGGAGGTAGGAGATGTTTTTCTGGGACTGGAATGACAGGACCCAGAATGGAATGGCAGCCCCTGATAACAGAATCTGTGCACTGGGACTGGACCTGTCCCAGATTACCTGACAGATTACCCGACATAATGCCACACAGTCCACCCTGCAATGCAACCATTTTCTCCATGGGAACTGGTCTCTGTCACTGGGAGATCAGCTGTGATTACCACTGAACTCTAGGCTATGGAGATCAGTTCTCTTGGAGAAAATAGCTGTTTTGGAGGGTGGGCTCTCTGGCCTCCCCTCCCCCAAAACCTTTCTCCATAGGCTTCACCGCAAAATCCTCAGGAATGTCTCAACCAAAAAATGGCTGTAGAATCATTGTGAAACTGTAATCAGTCATATTTCCGAAGGAACTGGTTATATTGAGGGCCAGCAGCATGTTTTCTCTGTAGAACTCCTGTTTTTGTTGCAGATGTTTTCTTCTCAGTGTAGTCTCTGCAGTTGTTCCCCATTGTGTTGGATGCTGTTAAACTGTTAGTTTAATTGTTTTTTTTAAAATGCACTTTGGCCATTGGGTGGCCAGATCCAGGTTGGGAAACTTTTGGAGATTTGGAGATGGAGTCTGGGGAGGACAGGGACCTCAGAGGGGTAGAACATCATAGAGTCCACCCTCCAAAGTGTTTTCTACAGGGGAACTGATCTCTGGAAATAACCTGTAATTCCAGGAGATCCCCAGGTCCCACTTAGGTGCTGGCATCCCTAACGGTGAGGTCTCCAGATCGGATTGCCAGCTTACCAGGGAGAGGCCGAAACAGACTTTTTATTCATTTACTTTTTGAGCCAGCTGCCAGAAAAAAACCCAAAGGGAAAGTAATTTCTCCTGCCCCATACTGCATGCAAACATACTTAACTTCCTTTGAATGTGCATTCAATTGGTAGAAACAAAGCGTTAGTTATTTGAACTGGTGGAGCCTACCAACCTTCCCAAATACTCCGATCCCCTATTTATAGGGAACAAAACTAAGAAATCAATTTATTATGCCATGAAGAATAAAGTGAACCCTACTGTTCAGGAAACAAATGGGATATGAATGTAGCTAATATCTACTGCAGCCTAATTTAATATGACGGACGTTTATTGGCTAGGAGAAGAACAGATCCTTGCTAGATTGCAGGAGACACGAGCCATTTGCAATGTGTCAGCAACAGGTGCATGGTACCTCTAACTAGCATAAATTGGTGGTTGGAGATATCTTTCTGCATGACAGTTTAGAGCCAAACTGTGAATAGGGACCAGCTGGTCTGCCTGAAATATTGTAAATGGCTACTTTGGTGTCGCGGATTAGGTGGGCCTACAAGGAGATTTCCCAGTGTGTGATCCTGATCCAGACTTGTCTGTATGGCCTAGATCCTACACCTGCATGGGGGACAAATGGTGGTTTGGGCTGTGCAGGGTGTGAGCTTCCCTTCTGCTTGCAAGTCAGAAATAAGGAACTCTTTCAGGTTCCTGCTCTTAGGTTCACACAGCAGAGATGGGGGTGTTCAAAACAAATGTGACCACGGCCTCTGACTGATCACTGGCTGGTGGCCAGGTCTCCTGGGGATTCTCCTTAGCCTCACCACTTACAAGATACAATGATTGCTGCCACCAGGAGTCTCTATGCAGCCTTTCAGTCCCAGGACCTGACACCTCCATGCTGTCCAGCCAGGCTGTTTCTTGACTCTCTGTGGCTGCCCTGGCAATTGGCATCCCCGGCTCCTGCAGTCCTGCCAGGCACACCTTTTCAGGGGGTTGAGGGCAAGGAATTTCTCCTGTGGCTGCTTACCCATGGTCCTTAATCCCTTCTCCTTCCCCCCTTGCCCCTTTTGAGCTCCTCAGCTCCCTCCTGTAGTGGGATGGCCCGGTTTCCTTTTTGAGTTGTGCTGAGTCTTGGCCACCCATACAGGCAGGGCTGGCCTGAGGTTTTTTTGTGCCCTCGGCAAGGCTAGCTTGTGGCGCCCCCCCCAGGCGAGGCTGCCTTGTGGCGCCCCCCCTTGCTACAGGTCATAATTAGGCAGGTGGGCCACGAAGCTCAGGGCAAAGTGGTGGTACTTTAACTGCCCTTGCAAGGCGGTGGGGGGTACTTGCTGGATGGCTTGCTTCCACCATTTCCAGATGCGGTGGATGAGTGAGGAGTCCCATCCGGCATCTCGCCCGGAGAAGCACAAGGCCTGCGGCGGCGCAAGTAGGCAGCATGACTCCTTCTCCTCTGACCTCCCACCGGCGGTTCGGCTCCTGGCCCAAGCACAACGGCCACACAGAAAGGGGCGGTCTGCCAGCAGCAGAGGAGGAGTAGCCACGGCGCAGCCTCGGAGTTGGCCACCCACCCTCCGTGCATGCGGTTCCAGGCAGTTCCTGCTCCCTCCTCATGAGTCACCACCATGCTCGGCAACGGGAGGTGCATCCCTCCTACCCGGAATGGGCCCCCTTGGCTGTCAGTTCAGGAGAGAACCTTGTCTCTCGGCGAAAGCTACGGTGTCTGTGGCAAGGTCTGGGGGGGTATGGGAAGGTTACTTACCATGCTATCATCATCATCAGGAGCAAAGCGAAACTTTTGTCTAGGTGGCAGTGACGCACCTACCCCAGTGGCCCAGGCACATCGGTCCCCCACCCGTCCTTTCCCCACATTGCTGGTGCTGCCCAGCTCGCAGCTCCCCACCAGGCGGGCGGTCTCCGAGGCGTCCTTGTCATCCATGCTGGGGAGCTCTATGGCGCAGGAGGGGTGACTGCTTTGGGCTGGGGGCGCTTTGGGCTGGGGGCGGGCGGGTGGCAGCAGAATGGCACGAGGAGAGTTGCTGGGCTCCCCCCTCATCAGGGTGCCCAGAGAAGAGGCTGACCAGCAGGGCGATCACAAGCCATCGCTCCCCTGGCCCAGCTGCTGCTGCTCCTCCTCCTCTGGCCGCGGAAATGTAATGGCGAGGGGCTTTTGGCGGGGGGGGCAGGTGCAGTCTGGTGCCCCTAAGGGCCAGCGCGCTTTAGGCGAACACCTAGTTTGCCTAGTGAGCGAGCCAGCCCTGCATACAGGTCCTGGTGACAGCTCCCAACTACCTCACCATCTGTGCCTTGCCAACTCAGGCTGGCCCTTGATCCTCTGGCCAGGTGCTGCCAAACTTTATCCACCGCTGTGGCATCCCTTCCTCTGCCTTGCCTCCTTTCCTGGCTTCTGACTGCCTTTTGACTGTGTAGCCAATTGAAGTAATCTCTGCTGTCCTATCAGTGTCCCTGCATTCTTTCTGGCTTGCCTGTATTTTCTTTCATCTGGGCTGTGAGGAGGGTCCTGACACCGCCTGGGCCCTGCAGAGCCCTCTGAGCAGCCACAACAACATCCATTTATTAGTAAGGAGATACAGGGATGGGAGCAAGTGATTTCAGGACAAGGGAGCTCATGAACTAACTGAGCAGAAAGACCCCAAGAGACCAAACCAACACACACAACTATTAGAGGGGAGAAGCAGAATGTTCCATTGTAATGCATACAATAAATATACTACAGAGGAAAACTGAATTATTGGCAATAAAATACAACAGGGATTGACACAAATCACATTTTTGTGGTTTGGTTTGTGGTTCATGGCTGAACCATGAACCGAACCATGAACCCATATGAATTAGGAGGTTGGTTTGTGAACTGACCTAATTCATATCGATTTGTGAGCCATTTAAAGTTTAAACCCCTGCTTTCTGCTCCCCATGGCTTTTTGTGTGGAGCAGAAAGCAGGGGGGGCATTTAAACCAAACAGCTGAATGGTGGCACTGCTGCTCAGCTGTTTGCTTTAAATAGCTGGGAGCTATTTAACCCCATGCATTTAAACTCCTGTGGCTTTTTGTGGAGAGCAGAAAGCAGTGATTTAAATGGCTCCCAGCCATTTTAACCAAACAGCTGAGCTACTCTTCATGAACTACTACAAACTGCTACAATTTGCATGAAAGTTCATTTTATTTTTATTTATTTATTTTGCCATTTTTACCCTGATCTCCCCGCAAGCAGGCTCAGTTCTTTTGTTCAAGAACATAACTCTTTAAGGAGCCCCGAAGAAGAGCTGGGGGAGCCAGAATGACCTCTCGCGGGAGAGGTGGAATTTGCCCATACGAGTCCAAGGCCACCACCCCGGGGCTCAGGGAGGCAGGGGAACGTTCCCCCCCACACCGTGTCCCAACTGATGGCTGGTGGGAGCAGGGGGCGGGGTTTATGTGCCCGCCCCCTGGGCTCCTGACTGGTGGAGCGGTGCTCCGGTGCACTCCGGCAGGAACTGAGGCCTGGACATACCTCCGTTTAGGATGGCATTGTACCAATGTTCGCATTGGGCATCCTGGACCCAATCTCCGAGTGAGCATGCTGGTGATAGCAGCCTTATTCATGATCTGGTAATAGGTCGGGCTGAGAGTCACACCCATAAGAAATGGAAGCTATAAAGGCCATGTCAGTTGCAAGCCACTCTATTTTAATGCAACACCATCCAACCAGTCTATAACCTCTACCTGAACCACAGCTAGGTAACCCTTTAAATTTTAAGGAATGTGCCTTCCAAACTCTTCCACAAATAACAAGGAATTAATAAGGAGTTTGGTGGGATGACAGAAGGAAATCAAATTACTTCCACTCTGTTTGAAGTCTTACAGAGTCAACACAAGGCCTCAGCAGGTAGCAGTGCAATCCTACGTAGAGTTACTCCAGTCTAAGCCCATTGGCACAGGATTGCACTATTGCACTGTAGATTTTTATAGAAGACCGCCTAAGTTTAGTGTTAGCAAATAGCTCCATCTTCTGTTCTTTGTGTGGAAATACTTGCACAGCTTTGCAAGGAAAACCGGCTGACAGGTTGACAGAAGTTGCTGAGTTAATCAAAGCAATTAGCCCAAGCCTAACAATGTTGGTTATCAAAGGGATCATCTAGCAGTGTCCTTTTGCTCTGCTTTCCTTGAAACAAGCCGAACAGTGGCTGGGTCCACACGTCATTGGTTACTGCTCTATTGTTGCTTCGCCATCATCATTCATCATTTCCACACAGGAAAATCCAGGAGATAAATTATTGCAGTAACACAATGGCTAGTGATGCATGGATGCAGCCAGGGTTTGCTTGGGTTACATTCAGTTGCTCCTTTGGGCTGATTTTATAATTCTTCACCTCATGAGATAGTTCTCATGAGGTGATCCCAGGATGGACTTTGACATGGTGAAGCCTCCTGTGGAAAGTGCCCTCTGCAATGAGGTTATTATTTCCTGGAGTAGAAGGGTTTGTGGTTCAAAATGCTTAGACTTCATTCCAAAAAACGAATACCATGGATTATAAATATGGCGTATTATTTTATTTTATAACTTACAATCAAATTCTACTAATATATATATATCCCATACAGCCAGGATTGCCAATCTCCAGGTGGTGGCTCGAGACCTCCCTGAATTACAATTGGTGTCCAGGTTACAGAGATCACTTCTTCAGAGAAAATGGCTGCCTCGGAATGTTGCATCTATGGCATTATACCCCACTGAGATCCCTCCCTAGACTCCACCCCCCAAATCTCCAGGGATTTCCCGACCGAGAGCTGACAACTCTACATATAACCCAGTGACGGGACTTTTTCAGTGGTGTGGTGGCACCTTGGCTGTGGAAAACCATTCCACTATACCACAGGCAAGATCACCTGGGCTCTGACTCAAAACAGTTTATGCCACAGTAAAGGTGTCACAGTGCCATCCTAAGAACATTTTCCTTGGACTGAGGCCCATTGACTAGATTACTTGCATAGGATTATGAGTAGACGTGTTTAGGAGTGCACTGTTAGTTTTTTCAGGTGCCACAAAATTCTTTAAAGCTTCCCCCATACTACCATTTTAGGTGTCAGGTAAAGATGATTTCAGATGCCCAGGTATTTTGTTAGTTTTATGGTATTCGGATGCCTGCAGAATCTGTTTATCCTGCTGGAACCATGTTGCTTTGGTTATCCTATCACTTCTTGCTGATGTTAAAAGATATTTTAGTGCCAGTCCTGTTGTCTTGGGATCATCCTTATTTTATTGCACTTGCTATTTATATTTTGGCTGCTGTTTTGCTACTAAGTTACATTACTGCAACTCTCGCTTTTTCCATTTTAAAGACCCAAATAATTGGAAGAGTTAACACACAGTTAACTCTTCTAATTCAATGGATTTAGGAGGGTGTAAACTCTGTCTAGGATTGCACTAAAAGTTTATTGTTTTTAAACATGTTAGTTGATTTTAGTCTTGATGAAATTTTGCAGTTAACCACCCCAGGTGTTTATGGCAGGAGGTATAAATGAACTATTCTAAAAGAATAAGTATAATCTACAATGCTGAGTTACACTGAGCACTTTGAATTAAGCTTATGCATGTTTTTAATCTATTTGGCTTGTTTTGTTAAAATTTAAACCTAGCTTTTGTATTATTGTAATACCATCTCTTCTGATTAGTTATTCCATTTGTTAATCATTTCCCTTTGTTTCAATGGACTCATTTCCACCTATGACTTTTTTGTTGCTATTTCCCAACCTATGGAGATGGAAGGGTCCATTCTGCCAATGGTTAAGCACGTGTGACAAAGCATCTCTGCTCAGTTAAAATTCTCACATGCAGTGCATGTTGGGAGAAAAATAAGGTTAAAATAACCAAGTGGGTAGGGCAGAAAATTTAAACATGAGTGTGTATGGATTTCCTTCACATACTTGCATTCTGCTTTTGTAAACAATAGGCCCCCCCCCAGGACTGGGTGTATTTGAGCATAACCGCTCCCCCCCCCAGCTTTTCATGGGGCTGCTTGTGTTTGTGCAGAACTGGAGTCCCCTCAGGGCTATTTTAATGAGGCAGGCAATCCTCCCACAGAAAGAGATGTGATTTTTTTGGTCTCATCCTATGGGTGCTTTTTCTTCTTCTTTTGCATTCTTACTGTTTTATTGTTTGAAGCTGGTAGCTGTATGAGTAGTCTGTGTGTGTGTGTGTGTGTGTGTGTGAGAGAGAGAGAGAGAGAGAGAGAGAGAGAGAGAGCGCTCATAACCTTCTGGCCCCTTTACCCATCCCACCCCCAAAAAACCCGCATGTCAATAACAAAACCTTTCCACCTTTCCCCAGACTGCTAGGCAAATACAAGGAAACAGTTTGCATCCATTTGAAATAAGAGGAATGGTGTTAGCAGAGACAGCTCTAGTTTACATAGAAGGAGACGCCTCCCTATTCCAGTGAAGCAGCACAGAAATGCCAGGCTTTCCTATTCCAGTGAAGCAGCACAGAAATGCCAGCCAGGGGTGACCCTGTACGGCACATTCCAGTTGCACAACATGGCTATCAGGCACATATTTGCTGGATCACCGTTTCCCTTTTTGGGCCTTGCCTTCCTCTGCCACAGAAAATAAATTCAATGTGCAAAGAAAGCCAGAGTGCAATTGTGGGCATATGAAAAGTGGCCAAACCTCTTTGTAGGGGAGGGTCCACTGGCTCAATAGTAGACCATTTGGATAGACCAGGCAAGCCCGATCTTGCCAGTTCTTGGAAGCTAAGCAGGGCCAGCCCTGGCTAGTATTTGGATGGAAGACCTCCAAGGAATACCAGGGTTGTGACACAGAGGCAGGTGACGGCAAGCCACCTCTGAATGTCCCTTGCCTTCAAGCCCCACTGGGGGTTGGCAGGAAGCTTGACTTTACGGCAAAAAAAAAAATAGTAGACCATCTGCTTGGCATGCAGAAGGTCCCAGATTCAATCCTCAGCCTTTTCAGTTTAAAGGATCAGGTAGTAGGTAACATGAAAGGCTTCTGCCTAAGACCCCGAAGAGCTGTTGCCAGTCTGAGTAGACAATACTGACCATGATGGTCTGATTCAGTATAAGGCAGCTTCATGTGTTCATGTGCATCCAAAAGCTGGGAGAAATTTCATTCAGATTAGTTAAGCTTTGAGGTTAATTAACACTGAGCAATTGGATCAGATTTTGATTAGGCACTGTCCAAATACAGAAGCCAACTCTGAATTCTCTAAGAACTGTGATGTAAACATTATAATTATATCCAGCAAATCTTGGCATGCTTTTGTTTCAACTGCTGCTGCAGACCAGTGTATTTACCCTTCATTTAGTAGAACAGCATGTGATCAGGGGTCTGGATTCAGCTCTTCTGAAGACCTCATTAGTTATCATCATCCTACATCATTATGAAAATAGACTCTGAACAGTCATGTGGTCGACAGTGCTAAAGGTTGGCAGGATTAGGCAAATAACAAAGCATGAAGGTTTGTAAAGGAACCCCAAGATCCAAGCATGTTGCTGTCCTTTCAGGGTGAGGCCCTAGGGAATTCTGGAAACTGCCTGTAACCTATGTGGACATCCAGTTTAGTCTTCTGTTAGGAGCAGAGGTCCATCAGTGGCTATTAGCCACAAGGTATAGATAGGGACTCTGGGACAAGTGATGCTCTGTCTTCTTGGTGCTTGGGGGGGTCAACAGTGGGAGGGCTTCTAATGTCCTGGCCCCACTGGTGGACCTCCTGATGGCACCTGGTATTTCTGGCCACTGTGTGATACAGAGTGTTGGACGGGATGGGCCTTTGGCCTGATCCAACATTGGTGTCTCTTATGTTCTTATGTTGCCGGATGCCTGTCCAGGGCACTTTTGCAGGGTGCTTCCCTACCACTGGCCAGCTGGCTGGTGGGGGGAAATCCCACCCCCAGCTGGCCTGAAAGGAGACATGATGATGTCTCCCAGAAGTGATGTCATCACATCACGGAGGTCGCATGGTGACACTCTAGTTTTTGGGCAAAACTCTGTGGTATAATTGACTACAAACCATTGAGTATTGCCCCCAAATTAGAGCATTACTTCCCGACGTCGGCAATGTGATGACATCATTTCTGGGTAACATCATTGTGCTGTGCATGCTTCACACGTGCAGCAGAAGATTCTGGAAAGGACCAAGGATCCCTCTGTTAGCTGACCGGTAGGACCTGGCAACCGTATCCTCTGTGCATCACAGAGGCATTGGTGAGTATATGTGAATATAGCAGAACTTATCCACAGGAAAGTGGGACTCACTTGAGAGAGATTCAAGCTGCTTCTAATCTTCCTAAGTGCCTGAAAGAAAATGGCTGATTTCATTCCCTCAGAGTGATAAATGGGGCTCTTGGGAGGCATTTAGAGGTCCCAATTCATGCTGCTTGAGTGTGTGAATGTACTCCATTGTTTTTCACACCTTATCCTTCTTCAGTACACCCTCAGTTGCATTCTGCAGTTTTCAGTCTGTATCCTTTCTGCACTTGGATCTCATCCCTGGTTTTATCAGAGTTCAACTCACGACACAATACCTTGTATTTATCCCTGGTTATAACAGCATCCGTTTATCCTGGGACAAGTGTGGGGCGAAAGCAGGGGGACCTCAGTGTAATGTGGAAACAAGAAATACCCTGAGATAAGTACGGGGTGAACTTGAGTGTAGTGTAAAATGTAAGTTCGGGGACAGGGTTGAACCAGGATTTGAGGTCTAGTGTGGAAAGGACCTCAGAGAGTAAACTTTTGAAGTTGGCCCAGGTCCAGATAACAACTACCCCAACTAAATTCCATTCCTCTTGCAGATAACAGCAGTTCTCAGACTTTGGGAGGGCCTGTTTGTAAAGAAACTCCACATTACTTTACCCCTTTCCAACATAACGCACAACTCTCACAAAACTTAGCACTGACCAAGCTTCTCTTTTATGTTTAAATATACTGCATGATTGAGCAACAGGCCGTATTTCATGCATGCTATGCTGAGACAAACCTGGATGGGCCATCACAGCTCCCAGATCCACCTGTTCCAGCTCCTGTCCCCTGGCCTTGCAATCCACCTGCAATAGAGTTGAGACCCACAGCTTGAACAATTTCACACAAGAGTTGCGCTGCGGTCGCGCCTCCCTTTGCCCTGCTTCTATTGGTCAATTTCCCACTCGAAGCTGTGCGGCCGCATTTTGACCCACGGCTTCGCCCGATTTTCCCCACGTGATCCTGTTCTTTTGATGATCACAAAACCGCGGGGAAAATCGGGCGAAGCCGCAGGTCAAAATGGGGCCACACGGCTTCGAGTGGGAAATTGACCAATAGAAGTGGAGCAAAGGGAGGCGCAACCGCAGCGCAGCTCTTGTGTGAAATCGGTCCTTGAGTACCACTGAGGAAGAGACTTTGCTCCTCTGCAGCATCAACCCTTCAAGCCAGAAGCTGATTTGTGAACCGGATGTAAGTAAAGTGCAAAAATGTAAGTAACGTGCAAAACACCTATTAGTACTGAAAACATCCACATAGCAAGAAAAGGACAAATAATGGAGAATGACAATTTGAATCCAAATGTATATAGGTGGTGTACTAAAAATGAACTGGCCTGAAGGATGGATGCCATTGTACAGCTTTGCCTTTGAGGAAATGTTTTTCTGAGTAAATATGGGTAGGCAGTTCAAATGAACTCAGCTCTTCCATGGACAGACAGCTGTGGTAATGAGAGATCTCCTTAAGACGCTGAACTGCAGGCTGTGGAAGGTCGGTAGTTCAGCAGTTCGAGACCCGAGTGTGCCGCATGACGGAGTGAGCTCCCGTCTCTAGTTCCAGCTCCTGCCAACCTAGCAGTTCGAAATCAAGAAATTGCAAGTAGATAAATAGGTACCACTTCAGTGGGAAGGTAACAGCATTCCATGCGCCTTGGTGTTTATGTAGCGGGGGGGGGGTATTTATTTATTTATTTTTTATTTATTTATTTATTTGTTACATTTATACCCCGCCCTCCCCCGTATCAATTATGTATCAAGCAATTCATGGTGGCCTGGCCCAAATGTCCGTCAACGAACATTTGATGGTCTGGGATGTGTCGTACAGAATAATGCTGATCAACTGCATGCCTTTTGTGCGCAGCATAAGCAAAGGACACCAATTCACAAAGCATTTTCCCCTCAAGATGCAACACCCCTGCCCCCAAAGCAGAAGACAGACATAGCCAAGAAAACAGACAAAACTATTAAAGGAAATACAAGACAAGCGTTAGGGTAAAGGGGAGCGCAGATGACCACCTCCTTTCCGTATATGGACGGAGACTAGTTAGTTATCACATCTAGGTCCAAGGTTCTAGTAAGGAAAATGTGGATGTGTGGTTTTTTTAAAAAAGGGGTCTGGCATGTAGACAGGGTGCTGCAGAATGTATCATAAGAACATAAGAAGAGCCCTGCTGGATCAGACCATCCAGTCCAGCATCTTGTCTCACATAGTGGCCAACCAGTTCCACCGGAGGGCCAACAACAGGGCACAGAGGCTGAGGCCTTCCCCTGATGTTGCCTCCTGGCCTTGGGATTCAGAGGCTTAGTGCTTATGAATGTGAAGGTTCCCCTCGGTCACCATTGGCCAGTAGCCACTGATAGACTCATCCTCCACGAATCTGTCTAATCCCCTTTTCAAGCTGTATATTCCTGTGGCCCTCACTACGTCCTCTGGCAGCAAATTCCACATTTAAAACACTCTCTGTGTAAGTAGTATTTCCTTTTGTCTGTCCTGAACCTACTGCCGATCAGTTTCATCGGATGCCCAACCTGACTGGCACTGTCAGAAAAGACAGAGCTGACTTCTGGTTATGGGCTACAAGTGCAGTCCTTGACTTGGCAGTAGGAACCTTCTGCCCACAGGCTGTGCAAACACCCAGCCACTTAGCTGCTGTTGGCATTCTCAGCTCAGCAGTCTGCGTCACTCTGGCTCAATGAAAGCAAGACGGATGCTCCAGAACAACCTCTTTATAGAATTCGGAAGTATTACCAAAAGTATGTTAGTTACTCCAGCCTTTTTGTGTGTGTGTGTGAGTGTGAGTGTGATTTCACAGAAGTTAATCTTGTCTAATCTGATCATCCTCTAGCAGAGAGAAATGTTGGGAACATCTTTTTGTCTGCCAAATAACAGCTGGCTGGGCTTCTGTTCCTCCCCTGTTGCAGGTACTTAGCCTGGATATAGACCTAGGAACTTCTAGTGGGTTATCAAGGCTAGGAACATCTCTTGGCCAGCTGAATGAGACCTGGGCTGAGATGCCATTGCTTTTCTGTTCTGAGCTTGGATGTGGGCAGAGGCACGAGCTCTTAGCACTTGGCTTGCAGCCTATTGCCCTAATTAGTAGAACCAGCACAAGCCCAGGCTATTGGAGCATCATACTGTGTATGTCTTTGATTGTATGTTTAAATTGCATTTATCTTGTAAGCTGTTCTGAGTGCCCAGGTGTAGGAGAGAAACAGAGTACAAATGCTTAGATTTTTTTTTAAACCACCGCAGCTAAAGATAGCATTTGCTTTACACATTACACCTCCCATCAATAACATCCCTTGAATGCACATATTTCCCCCCCTTAACTAAACTAGCATGTGATGCCACCAAGGAGGGCACTCAGCCAGTTTCTCCAAAGTCAACAGAAGGGCCCCTGCTTAACCATGCCTTATGGACCCTGGCTAGGGGCTCCATAGGTTTGCAGAAGTTTCCAAAGAAGTGGCACGAGAGATCTGGGTTTACTTACAAGGAGATCTTTAATAACCCATCAAAGTTACCAAAGCAGATGCAGGCTAAGCTACAATCAGCTGGCCTTGAGAGCGCACACATGCACAGTGAAGCTTAGCCAAACCTCGAGACCAAGAGGATAACTAAAACCAGGCATCTTATACCCTAAATGCTGGCTGTGAGCCCAAAGAATGATTAATTAAACTATCCCAAACACTTGGATGAGCCAGGCCATGGAGGGAGAATTCATGCCGAAGCTTTTGGTTCAGTGAGACTGCACTCCTGTGATTCTGCAGTCGGTGTTATTCACGGCAGGAAACATCTTCTTGGACTCAGACATCATAGCTGCACTGTGCAGGTAAGCTTGTGCTTCTGATGATTTGCTAAGAAAAAAGGAAAACGTGGCTGTTCCTCGTGTAACATAAATGGACAGACATTCCAAAGTGTTCTGCCTGAGCAGGTGGGTGCGCTGCTCTCTTTCGGGGGCCACTGGGTCACAGGAGTTATCCCTGTGCCATCTGGATCTCCAGCCACACAGCACCACCCTGGAAAGGAACGCACATGCAAACTGATTTGCATGCCTTTGTCTTTTCAGCTTTTTTTGGGGGGGAGGCAGCAAAACAGCCCTGTTCTCATTGTGACAAAAAATCTGCTTGGCAGCTTAATGAAGTAGCGGCCAGATGAAGCGTGCTATTTACTACATGCAAAGCTGCACTTAGTGCCTCTGAAGCAAAAAGGGGAAAAAAATCAAAATCAAAAAGGTTAAAATAAGAAATTACCCCCTTTAAAAGGTTACAGGGAAGGAGGTGATCTTTTCCCAGGCTGTTTTCAACAATAGGGGGCGTTGATCTTCTACACAGCCTACTGCCGGTAAGCAGCTTGTGAACAATGTTCTACCGGCTGGAGGATTTTTCAAGGGGGGGGGGGGTGATTATTTTTTTTAAGGGGGGGGGGGATGATGATTAATTTAAGACGTATTCATTTAACAGAGGACAGTTTTGTTCACGCAGTTCAACACTCTGGGGAAAGTACACAGCTATTTTGGAGTTTTACTGCAAAACAAAACTTGCCTCTTGTAGGGGGAAAAAAAGGAAGTGGTGGGTAGTGGTGGGTAGGAAGAAAAGAAGATTTAATTTGATCGATTACGTTACGCTCCTTGGATAGCAATTTGCTGGTGGTCCCCAGCCCCAAAGACATCTGGCTGTCCTCGACCAAGGCCTGGGCCTTTTGAGTCCTGGCCCCAACCTGATGGAACTCT
The DNA here is from genome assembly GCF_001447785.1 of Gekko japonicus. Classification (NCBI taxonomy): domain Eukaryota; kingdom Metazoa; phylum Chordata; class Lepidosauria; order Squamata; family Gekkonidae; genus Gekko; species Gekko japonicus. The sequence goes on along the minus strand of NW_015161983.1, from coordinate 325,866 downwards.
CTGCCGATCACCATCACTGCCCTGCGGGATTTTATACAATTCTGCAGGGCCTGTAAGGCGATGTTCTGCCACACTTTTGGTTGAGGACAGCGACTGTTACATCTTGGCTGGCATTCTCTTCTGTTCCCTCTACTCCCAGCCCCTCCCCCTGTGAAGTGGTCGGAAGTCTGTAATTGGAAAAAATTAGAACTCGGCATCTGAATCTTTTAGATTTTTGGTATTAATGTCATTTCGTTGATTTATTCTATATTTTGAAGTTTCTATTGTTGTGATGCATCGCCCAGAGCCCTGCAGTACCATAAATCCAGTAAATCACCCCTACCACCACCTTCTTTGTCCACAACTATATTATTTTTTTAGATATTTATACTCAATTTTTGCCCTCAACAGGGACCCTAAGAGGATTACAACATTGGTTTTCTCTTCTCCATTTTATCTTCCCAAGGCACCTGTGAGGTAGGTTCAACTGAGAGACAGTGACTGACCCAAGGTCACCCAGTGAGCTTCCATGGCACATGGGGACTCAAACCTGGCATCTCCCAGGTACTGGTCTGAGACTCTTAACCACTACACTGTGCTGGCTATGGGGAAAATCCAGTATTTCTTCACTTAAAACTCTTCTAGCTGGCTTGTCTTTTGAGATGTTCAAGGTAGCTTACCATTTATTTAATACAAACAGCATCAATCATCTAAAAATAAATAAAAGGCAATAAATCAATGATTAAGGAAAGCAAAAACCAAAGTGATCCAATGAGGATCTTAACTGGCAGGTATATTTCTATAGGAATAGACAAGTCCTTTAGAAGACACACAAAATCACAACAAACCTAAGAATCACCATGTGGGACATGATTCTTGGTGGAAGCTTGTGGCTGGGGAGGTGGCCTTCCCCTTGGTGACTGTTAAAGATCTTTAGATGGCAACAACAGTAATTGAAGGAAGATGAGAGAACAGAAGAGAAAGGAAAAGACAAGAGAAAGGGAATCAGAGTGAAGTATTCAGGGCAAAGGAACAGCTAGGTTTGAGTCCAGTAGATTTGAGTCTGTTCTACTTAAGAACATAAGAGAAGCCAATGTTGGATCAGGCCAATGGCCTATCCAGTCCAACACTCTGTCACACAGTGGCCAAAAATACCAGGTGCCATCAGGAGGTCCAGCAGTGGGGCCAGGACACTAGAAGCCCTCCCACTGTTGACCCCCCCCAAGCACCAAGAATACAGAGCATCACTTGCCCTGGAGTCCCTATCTATACCTTGTGGCTAATAGTCACCGATGGACCTCTGCTCCATATGCTTATCTAATTCCCTCTTGAAGCCGCCCATGCTTGTAGCCACCACCACTTCGTGTGGCAGTGAATTCCATGTGTTAATCACTCTTTGGTAGTTAATCACTACCGCAGACCAACAGGGCTACCCTCTGAGAGCAAAGGAAATTGGTAAGCAGATGGAAAGCTGTTCACTCCAGGTGCCTGTAGTTCACTGTCAGAAGGAGAGGACTCTAGGGTATGTATTCTGGAGCTGGAGTGAGAACCCTTGAGGGTATATTTGTATAAGCGCTTGCCCTGACACAGCAAGTCAGGATGGGAGAAGAATTAGCATATTTTTCCTGCCTAGCCAGTAGCATATAGGATGTTCTTTATAGAATCATAGAATTGGAAAGAACCATACAGGTCATCTAGTTCAATCCTCTTCTCAATGCAGGATCAGCCTTAAAGCATCCCTGGCAAGTGTTTGCCCAGCTGCTGCCAGAAGACTGCCAGTGAGGGGGAATTCACTATCTCCCTAGGCAGCTAATTACACTGTTGAACAGTGACCAGAAAAATGTTTTCCCTAATATCCAGCTGGTACCTTCCCACCCTTAACTTAAACCCATTATTGTGAGCCCTGTCCTCTGCTGCCGACAGGAACAGCTCCCTGCCCTCTTCGAAGTGACAGTCCGGAGAAGTGAGCAGTGACTCACGAAAGCTCCTACCCAGCCACGTATGTTGTTAGTCTTTAAGGTGCGACAGGACTCTTGCTCATTTCTACTGCTCCAGACAGAATAACATGGCTACCCATCTTCATCTTTGTCATTCAAATACGTCAAGAGCGCCATCATGTTCCCCCCTCCCCAACCTCTTCTTCTCCAGACTGAACATTGCCAAGTCCCTCAGCCTTTCCTCAGAGGGCTTGGTCTCCAGGTCCCTGATCATCGTCATTGCTCTCTTCTTCATCTTGTTCTGTATTGTTACTGGTAAATGAACAAGTTCTATCCAGTGCTCATGAGACTAGTAGTAGGATAGTAAGTACAGTAACTCAGTTCAGGATGGTTCAACGGCATCATATCACATCAACAACATCCCTTCTTGTCACCTGCGAAATATCAAGCATGGGAAAGTGAATGGTAGTTTAAAACCCTAGCTGCCTCAGCTTGCCACATCTGAGCACATGGAAATCCATGGAATAAGGTGCTCAGCTTCTTCAAGAGGAAACAAACACTCAGAAAGATTCTTGTATAATATTAATCTCTTCCATGTCAGTACCATGATGCGACAGGCATACATTCTGACACAAGCCAGTTAACCTTCCATTGTCCTTAAGAGATGTGTAAAATCTTTTCGTACCAATCAGCCACAGACAGCCCGACGTGAATATAATCAGAAGTGAATGAAATTGATTTTGATTTACTGTGTCACCCAATCTAACTGGGAAACACAACACATAAAACATCCTTGTTCAGAGATTGCTGGCTCCTACATGTATAATTTACAACACATGTCAGTCGTACACCAAATTGTTAACATTACTTATTCATGAATGCATAGAATAGCTTGTCATGGAGAAATATAACCAAATGTTAGTCTGTTATCCATTGCACTAGTAACTAACAACACTGTTCAGATCACATTATTTAGGGCTATTTTCACTGGAGCCAGGGAAGGTGGCAAGGCATAGCCCAATCTTGTTGGATCTTTGAAGCTAAGCAGGGTAGATATTTGGAAGGAAGACCACCAAGGAAGACTCTGCAGAGGAAGGCAATGGCAAACCACCTTGAAAGCCCATTGCTGTGGTTGCCATAAGTCAGCTGTGAATTCACAGCACCTTACACACACACATTTTCATTGGTTGCTGAAGTTTAGTTTAAATCTATTGGCTGAAATACTCATTTCCCCCTTTCTTTGTAATCAATATGAACTCAAGTAAAATATCTAAAAATATTGGGCACCATCCAACTGATCAGCACATTTTTAAAGTCCCATACATGATAAATAGACTTACAGGGAGTTAATGCTTATATATATGGCTTCCCTCACTCCGTTGATCCTTCACAAATTAGCTCAAGAAGAGCCAGTGTTGGTAAGTAGCAGAGGACACTCTCTGCACGTCAAGGTTCTTGGGTTCAGTTTTTGGCATCTTGAGTCAAAGGAAAGCAGACAGCAAGGTGGAGCTTAATGTTGTGTTTTAATCATTACCATTGCTTGTGCTGTGTTTGTCCCGCCAGAGCAGGGGTCCCCAGCATGGCATCTGTGGGCACCACGGGTGCCCACTGACATCTTTCCTAGTTCCCACCAGTTTCCTAGTTTTTAGAAAGTGGGCAGGGCCAGGTGGGACTTTTGCCCAGCAGAGCTTCTGGTTGCTCATTGGAGATCTGATTGACTGTGTGGGTTAATTTTTTTTTTGCTTTGGCAGCAGCTACCACCACAGCACAAGGATCTTCACACTGTGAGTGAAGGTAAGCTGTGTGTATGCAAGAGCATATTTTTAAACATTATGTTCATTTCTAGAGCCCTTCTGTTCAGCAGAGTTTCTGCCAGGAAATGGGGAAGAGTTACTGTTTGAATTGTGCATCACTTCACTCCCTGACATTCTGTGGATGGCTCCGCCTCCTGCGGCAGCCATTTTGTGGTCGCACCCACCACCCGATATCAGAATCCCAAAGTTACCTGCTGGCTTAGAAAGGCTGGGGGCCTCTGTGTTAGAAAGTCTGTTGCTGGGCAACCTAAGAACCTTCTATATTGACAGAGAAAAGGGCCGGGGAAAGAAAGATGGAGGAGAAACCAGAGCAGGGCCTGTCAGGAGGATGGAGAAAGAAAAATGTGTGTGCTACATCCTGCCTCGTGCTGTCTCCTTGCCTGCAACACGTGACCAAATTGAGGCAGGAGAGTGGATATTACTGAAACACTGAAGTCTGATTAAGAGAGATTATTGTAAATCTTATTTTGTTGTACTTTCACAGTTGTGCTTGAAAGTATCAAGTTTCCATTGCAGCCCAGAATGAGTCTGTAAGGGTAAGCCATGCGTGACTAAGGTTGCCAGGTCTGGGTCTGGAAATACCTGGAGATTTGGGGGTGGGGTCAAAGGACAGTGGGGTTTGGGAAGGGGAGGGACTTCAATGTAGTATAATGCCATACAGTCCACCTTCTAAAGCAGCCATTTTCTCCAGATGTTACCCAGAGATCATTTGTAATAGTGGGAGATTTCCAGCTGCTACATGGAGGTTGTCAACCTTATGTGTGACCTATATTGCAATCTTTTAACAGTTTTCCCCCCTTTTAATGTAATGCAGCCCCGGGGCAGGGGGCAGGCTCAGATCCTCCCGGTTTGTTTGAGGATTAGCAGGGAGGAGACAAAGGTTGTTTAACCCTTTCTACCCTGGCCTTTCCCCTGATTTTAACACCCCCCCCCATTTGTTGTTACCTCTGCAAGTGGAAAAATAAAATACAGGCACAGAGACTGCATTTGGGGAAAACAAAACAAAATCTATTTATAATTTCAGTTTATAGACAACCCTTCCCTGAGTTTGTGGGGCGGAGTCCCGGCGGCCGCCCATCAGCAGATACAGCTGGGTGTAAGAGTCAGCCATGGATCATTTCCCAAGTCCCATGCAGCCTGGCCTTCCGATTCCCAAGAACCCCAGCCTTCCTTGTTAAAGTGAACAGTTTCCACTCATCATTTTGGGGGGACCTTTAAAAGGGAAAGGCAGCATCTGTCAAGGACTGACTCTAGAGGGATTCTGGGACTCTGTGACATGCTGAGCTCCAATCATTCCTGACTTTTTATCAGTCACCTCCTCCAATGCTACAGTGGCTCTGGGGGCCATATCTCTTGTACATTTCTCAGGCTATGATATCTTCATGCAGAGACTTTGCCATCCCCAGCTGGCCAGTGGGGTGACTAACCAGGAAAAAGTGGAAAGTCCGGGCCATGCTGCCAGCATTGCATAGGAAGTGACATCATCATGGTAGCGACATTTGTGCAACAAGCTGGTATTCGGGCAAAAACTCTATTGTAGAAGCCATTTTTCCATAGAGCTTCCAACGGTTTGGATTGCATGTTGAGGATATACGTGCCAATTTGTGTGGGGTGAGGTACCAATGCGCTAGTATCTCAAAGGATTGGAGCTTCACTGAGATGATTTTATTTATTGCATTTTTATCCTGCCCTCCCCACGAACGGGCTCAGGGCGACTTACACGGGGGCACAAGCCCATACATAAAAACAGTATAAAACATTAAAAGCTATTAAGTCACAACAAAAACAAATAAAGTGCTCCATAAAACAAGGTGGTCTCTGAAGATGGTATCGATCATTTCATTAGGGTGAAATTGTCCTGTTGATGGTCCAAGCCAGTCCAGCAGCAAGGTGCAACGGCGGTGATGGTATAGTGGAGCGGCGGCTCCTACTCATAAGCCTGGTGGAAGAGCTCCATCTTGCAGGCCCTGCGGAACTGCATAGGGTCCTGCAGGGCCCTGATCTCCTCCGGGAGCTCGCTCCACCAGGTGGGGGTCGCCACTGAGAAGGATCTGGCCCTGGTTGAAGCAAGCTTTGCCTCCCGGGGGCCTGGAATCACCAGGTGGTGTTGTGTCCCCGACCGAAGTGCTCTTGAGGGTATATGTGGGGAAAGGCGGTCCCTCAGGTAGGTCGGACCCTGGCCATATAGGGCTTTAAAGGTAAGAACCAGCACTTTGAAGCGGATT
>NW_015161983.1:315774-318693 GCF_001447785.1 Gekko japonicus | reverse complement strand
AGCCGCAGCCCCTGGGTGTACCAGGGGGCAAGCCTAGAGCACGGGCGCAGAGGGCACCAGGGAGCGATTTCATCAATGGCTGTGGAGAGTCGGCTATGCCAGTCCTCCACAAGCTCATCTAATGAGCCGCCAGGTGGCATCTTGGTGTGATGATGTCTTGGTGTGATGATGTCACTTCCTGTGCAACATTGACAACATAGCCTGGGCCTTTCTTTTTCTCCTGTGATGTCCTCCCCCCATCCCCTCCTGATTGCCAGGAGGGACGTGGTATGACAGAAAAGTTTGGCAAGGAGGTTTGGTTAGAATAAGAAGTCTCACATTCAGGCCAAAAAGGAATAAGGGAGAAGGCTTCTAGTGAGAGAAGAAGAATCCCTACCAAGTTAAACAGGGAAAGTTATCTCTAAGGAGTGGAGATTCCCTGGTCTTGTGACTGGAAATTGTTTGTGGGACTTAAAAGTCAATTGATGTCCCAAGATAGAGGGTTTGGATACTGGGAAGAGGGTACCATCCTTCTGGGCCCCAAAAGAGTCTGCAAATAAAGTGAACTGGAGTGGATTGGGAAAACCCAGGAAGATAATAAAGAACTATAGTAACTGTGAATAATTCAAGAAACTCTCACTAGCCTGATCTATAAGAATAAGAGTTTGTGCTTATACTATTTTACCTCAGTATTTTCAACTCCTGGCTTCACTTAACCTTTCCCCTTGATGTTAAATGAAACCTTCTGTTATTTTTTAATTTTAAAAGCATCTCAAGTGCCATTTTCTGTCATTTAAGTTTAAGGGAGACTCTAACCCTTCCCTCAGGCCCTGGTCTGAGAAAATAGCCATTACATATTACTGACACAGGGAGGGACTGCTAAAGCTACTTTAAAGAGAAGAATACACACTACCAGGGCTGCTCAGTCAGTCCAGGGACACAAAAGAAAAACAGAGGGAAAATCTTGCCTCTGAGGGACAGAAGTGGACAGGGTCTGTCATACCTGGCCACCCTACTGATAGTGTTATTTCCATTTCCTCCCTCCCTTGTACTTGAAGCTGCCAGCTAATTGTGTAACTATGGCTTGACATATATACAAGGGTATGATGTTATCGTGCCACTAGCTCTCTTGAATAGCTTGCTATTCTCCCAGTGTGATGAAAAGATCGAGTTTGGATAAGGCAGTAGGAAGATCTTATCACCCGTCTGTGATAAGGGTAGCGTATCAGACATTTTTTCCCCTTGTACATATAGGATGCTTGCCCCTGATAGTGCAGAGAAGAAAGGAAACATTTTCTGTTTCCATAGCTAAGCAATGAAATATATGCATGTTACCCCATAAAAGGAGGCTGCAGGTAACACGGGGGAGATGAAGCCAATAAAGCATCTGCTGCCCTGACGTGCCAAAAATATTTTGAGTTTTGATTTCTAAAGAAATACAGATATGGCTACACCCTGCTAAGACATTCCGACTCAGAGCTGATTTTCTGATGGTCAGGGTAGCAGTGGAAGATGCATGTTTACCAATCACAAATACTCAGCAACAGGCAATTGTCAGAAGGCAAGAATTTCGAGGCTTTACTTAGTTTTCCATTTGCAATTCTGTATAGCGCCATAGGGTCGCTAGCCCCCAGGTGGGAGCAGGGGATTCCCCAATTTTGTGTTCTCTTGTGTCCCCAGCTGGCCAGTGGGGAAGCCCTGCCCCCCAACAGCCAAGACCCGTGCACGATGTCCCCAACGTGACGATGACACGCTGAAGAGATGTCATCATGCCAGGGGGGTTGTGTCGCCAATGCTCTGTTATTTTGGGCAAAACTTTATGGTAAGGTTTTGCCCAAAATACCAGAGTGTCAACGTGCAACGTCCCCCATGTGATGACAGGAAAGCTCCCTCCTGCCCCCGATGGTGAGAGCAACCCTACATACCCCATATAGCGGACACAGTCCAGGCAAAGTAAAACCCCGTGAATTTCAGTACTTTGCTACGTTCGACTCTTGAGCTCCTGTCGGCCCTGCAGGCACCCTGTCGAAGCAGTGTTTTTATTAGATTGCTAATAGCAGGTGAGAGAGAGAAAGAGAGAAAAGAGAAGAGAGAAAAGAGAGAGAGACTTCCATGTGGCTGCTTCCATATGTATTTATTTATATGCCACTTTTCATCACAATGGCTTCCATGGCAGATGGGGGGATTCAAACCTGTGTCTTCCTGATCCAAATCTGACATGCTAACCGTTACACCTGAGGGACCGCCTTTCCCCGTATATACCCCCAAGAGCACTTCGGTCAGGGACCCAAAACCATCTGGTGATACCAGGTCCCCGGGAGGTAAAATTTGCGGCAACCAGGGCTAGATCCTTTTCAGTGGCGGCCCCAACCTGGTGGAACAAGCTCCCGGAGGAGATCAGGGCCCTGCGGGATCTTGTGCAGTTCCGCAGGGCCTGCAAGATGGAGCTCTTCCGCCAGGCTTTCACATAGGGGCCGCCGCTGCCACCACCACCAACGGTGGCAATACTACCGGGTTGTGGGATCGCCCTGGGAATGCCCAGCCACATGTGATTTTAACAACGGGGATTGGTATGAAAGATCAAGTGGACAGCGAGACCCCAATGGGGCCGGTTGGAAAATAACCATCCAAGACCATCTTGATTGAAAGCACTTTATTATTGTTATTAGTGTTTTATTGTAATCGAAATTGTGATTTTAGTGTTTTATTGAGTTTTATATATGGGCTCGCACCCTCTGTAAGCCGCCCTGAGCCCGCTTGTGGGGAGGGCGGGGTAAAAATGCTTAAAATAAATAAATAAATAAATAAATAAATAAATACACCACACTGGCTCTTGGGAGGGTTTAGGAAAGAACTTATGGAGCCAGATTATTCAAGGGTCCCATGGGTGGTGGTGGAGAGTGCTGTCAAGTCACAGGTGACTGATGGCAACCCTGTGGG
>NW_015161983.1:310780-315475 GCF_001447785.1 Gekko japonicus | reverse complement strand
CCCATAGTTGTAGGCATACCCTTAGAGGCAATCTGTGAAATGGCCCGTAGATACCAAGTGTTGCTGGGAGAAGAGAGCTGTTTCACACGGCTAGGTAGAGAATGCTTGGTCTGGGTAAATAACAAGCAGACTAGTAAACTTGTGAACAGTAGGCGATAAGAGGCGAAACCCTTGCAACACGCATACACACAGACTCCAACTTGATTTGCTCTCTCATCTTGGTCTGCAGAGATTTACAAGTTCCCCAACTGTTTCTTTTTCTAAATTCCAGTACTAGCCACAGGAGGGATATTTTTAAGGTTACAGACACTTGGGTTCCCAGCTATTTTTAGCTGCCCGCTTGGATGTGTTCACAGAGTTCTGCTCTGCATTATTCATAGCGCCAAGGAAATGGCTCTCCGGTTTTCTTCTGATATGTGGAAACAATGACTGCTCCTGGCATTTTTGCTGTGCTGCTGCACATTCTCTGCCACAGCAAAACCCCTTTCCCTCCTTCCCTCCCTTCCTCCCTCTCTCCCGCTCTCTTGGGTCTGTCAAATGGAGAGGGAAGAAAAGCCAGCTCTTCTGCTGCAGACAAATTGGTTGCAATCCAAAGCATACTGGGGGGAAATAGTTAATGGCCCATTATGTATGCCACAATTGGTGCATTTTTCAAGCACAGCCACAGAGCTGAAGTTGTACATGACTGACTGATCAATTTCATGTCAACTTCACTCTCCCACTGTTCGGACTTAAGCATAAAACCACTTAAAAGTCGACAATTAAACTGTATCCAGCAAGAAAACCAAAAATATAAACTATGGATCACACTCATACAATTTTCAAAATGAGTCTGATCATACTCTCATGTTTTGGACCTCATGGGGCAGGACAAGGTAGGGATGAGATGGTTGTTGTCAGATGGGCATTGTAAGTCGGAGAGCCTTATTGAGCGAACAAAGTATGACTTCATTTGAAATAAATAAAGAAACAACACAAGGCTTCACGGTAGCTTATCTAACCATCTTTCCTAGAGCTTGGACCCCAGGCCAGGTGCAACTGTCCTGGTTGCCCGTTAACTAGGCTAGAACTGCTTCAGATTCTGGTACCCTGGAATTATAATAAAAAAGGAGATGAAATTCTAAATATTACACACTGGTGTTCTGAAGAGGAAGAATGGATTGTATTGTTTCTGTCTGTAGCTTTGGGGGAATCGTATTTCTGAACATTTGCCACATAAACAATGCCACACAAGCAGAATATTGGCATATCAGGGAGCTGGCATGCAGTTCTTTCTACTCCTGCCATTTAATTTTTTTTTTTAATGTTGTGTTGCAGGGATCAGGCAGCTCTTTCAGTTTATTAGACCAGAACACACAGAATAACCCCAATTTATATACAGTTTGGAACTGGCTAAACCACACCCCCTAGAACAGTAAGGTCCAATCATGAGTGAGTGCTTAGGACCAATAGGGTTTGTTCCCACTGAAAGTTATAGTCTTCTCTGGTTGGTCCATTGTACAACGGCAGCCAATTGGGCTGTTGATTTTCAGATACTGAGAGTCTATGGAGCTTGTGTCTGAAGCTCAGGCTCATTCTATAACTCAGGCTATCCATATAACACAATACATAACAATATCCCTCATATGGAACTGGAAGAGGTAGGTAGAATTAGCCTGCCCCTAGGTCAGGCCTGGGGTTCTCCCAGAATTACAGCTGATCTTCAGCCTATAGAGATCAGTTCTCCTGGAAGAATCTCCAGGAATTTCCCAGGCCAGCACTGACAGCCCTCGTGGTAGTTCTTCTTATTGCCATCTCCAGATACTAGCATGTCATTTTGCTGCAAAAGTAGAGCCGGAATTGGTCTACTTAAAGTTCCAGACTTCTCCCCACAGCAAGAAAGGCCAGTCAAAGGAAATCAGTCTGGCTTGCTTGTTCACCCAACTAATTACACACTCCATTGCCTGCCTGTAATTATGATATAAAAAGAAAATTCTACCCTCTGGCAGTTTAACCGGTCCTTCTTTTTAAAGTCAACCAATTCTGCTCTAATGAATCCTAGTACAAGTCAGACAGAAAAATCCTGTCAGGGTAGAGTGATGAAACCTGAACATGAAAGATTCCATCTGGTCAGTATTTCTTTACACCTTCTCAGCAGATTCTTTGTATCTATAAATCCGTGGCACATTATATAGCAAGAAAAGAGGTATCAGGGAACTGAGCAAAGCTCTCTCACAAGTCTCAGTACCTGTACAATTTCTAATGTGACTTTAAGGGCCAAGGTAGGTCAGCGACTGACGTAGGTCTGGGAACCAGGGCCAATCTTAGTGATTCTGGGGCACTGGGCAAAAGGCTAGGATGGGGCCCCAAGATCACTGCCACCATGGGGGGCCAGCAAGAGGTGGGTGTCACTGCTGCCCTAGTGTCAGCAAGCTGCCAATGTTCCTTCTTTATTCCTTATATGTTTCCTGATGCCTGTTTGGTTGTATTCATGTGTATGCATTCCCCCCCACCCCCAGTAGGCCAGCTATTCGCTTGCATACGCTTGCGCATATATTCATGGTGCTTGCATTCCTGTTAGACTAGGCTACGCTGTCTTTCATTTTCTTTGCTTTGGCTTTAAAGAGTAGAATTGGTGAGAAGCGTTTTGTTTTGATAAAGGAAGCGCCGTTGCTTTCCCAGGAGTTTAAGCGCGAAAAACTGCTCTCTGAGAGCGAGCGGGAATCCTGATTATCGACTGTTGCAATTATGAATCTGCTTTAACCTTCCTAGCTTAAGGTGTATGCCTTATTCTGAACAGAGAATCTGTTCAGTGACTCATGGCTTCAATAAAGTAATCCTTTTCTATAAGAGTGACTCCGTTGATTGTCGTGAGACCTGACACCCAGGTGGGGTGAGCATGAGTGGTGGCAACAGCAGGTGCCTGATCTTCCTTAAGGGGGTAAGACTGCCCCTGCTGGGAACCTGGGTAACTGACAACATTTGATAAGGAGCAGTGGAGAAGGACAGGATGTGAAGAGAGAACAAGAGGCAGGGTATGGGGATGATCAACCTACCCCTCCACCTACTGTTCCCCTGCTGTCTGCCCCTACTGCTTACCCACCCAGTATTTGTAGAGAAGATGAAAGAAACCTGGGCTGTGGTCACACATACTAAATAATCCACTTCCGATCCACCATCAGTGTGCACTGGCAAAATCCAGTTGGAAGGTGCACTGAAAGTAGATTGAGAGTGGATTCTTTAGTGTGTGTGATGCAGCTTATAGTTTCAGGGGGCAAAAACCAGGGCAAAAAAACCCTAGGGCAAAAAAAAGAAAGGAAACAAATATGTTAACATTATTTTCCAATCTGTTAAATAACCAGCAAAGAGGTAAGTTTGAGACCAAAAGGTAAGAGTATGTTTTTATACTCGGTGCAACTACACAGTTCTTATTCAGTGCAATCAAAACCTCCTAAAGTAATGGCAACCAGTTTGGTGTAGGGCTTGGAGTGCTGGAGGAAGGTCCAAGAGACCCAAGTTCAAATCTCAGCTCTGCCACTGAAGGTCATCAGGAGAGCTTGGACCCCAGTCCACTCTTTCTAGACTGAGCCTACCTCACAGGGTTGTTATTGTGAGGATAAAATGGAGGAGTGAACGGATTTGTAAATTGATTTGGGACCCCAATGGGGAGAACTTCAAAGCCTTTTCACTGTTTGCTGATATTTTAATTGGTCCTAAAAAGGGCTTTAAAATTAAATCTTCTGTGGACCAACATGGCTATCTAAAACCTGTCTCTTCATTTCATTTCTATACCTGGAGAAATCTTCATTCTCAAATTTTTGCATGGCATGCAGTTGTTAAAAGCACAAGACACAGAATAAGTTTTATTAGTATAAGATATTTTATTCCCAAATTATATGATTTGATATACAAATATTGGATAAACATAACTCTGAGCTATTGTAACAAGGTCAATGAAAGATCTTTTATTGTACATATGTTTCTCTGCTACACTAAGGAAATCCAGGAATTATTGGAAACTATATAACTTATCTAAAATATATAAATCTGGATGGAATTGAAAGCAGGCAAATAGGAAAAAACAGATGTGAAAGAGGTTTAAATAAAAGGATTTCTGTGAACGACTGGCCTTATATATGTAAAACATATTAGCGTAATATTACTTAAAAAGACACATTAGTTTAAGAGAACTTTAAAAAACTTTTTAACTTGTCAGGTTGCAACAAAATCTTCCATTCCTTTTCCCTAATTGCTTATAAAAAGACATTTTTGAAAGAAAAAAGGTAAACTTGCAGCTACAAACAATCCTTTTTGAGGTCCTCATTCTTTAAATATTCCATTCATTCCAAATGTAAGTTTTATCAGATTTCCTGACAAAATCCACAAATCCTCAAGGACAACTAGAATTTCCTTTTCTTCCTTAAATAATGAGCACGAGTGTTTATGTCAGTGAATATCATTATTACCGCTTTCCAGTAAATGAGTCATATTGCATATTCTCTCAGTATTACATAATCTCATTTCCATGGGGCAGCATATTCTCTACCATCATCAATTATATGTCCTGGACATAGACTTTCTGTTATTAACCTGGCCATATGGCTTTCAGGAACAGGCATGATGGATGGTCAGATCTGAAGTGTGTCTTTTGGGCAGTCTTCCCAACACACACACAACATATTCTCTCTCTCTCTCTCTCTCTCTCTCTCTCTCTCT